>NC_056737.1:117899494-117984494 GCF_019279795.1 Protopterus annectens | reverse complement strand
CACACAGAAAATAAATTTGAGGCAAACTAAGTCACTGCCCTTATGCTATTCTTTCTGGCTCCAGAGTCTTAAATTATTCTGTCATCCACAGTGTTTACAGTAATCGCTTTTAAGTAAAAGACCATGCTTATAATTCTTGATGAGTACAACTTGCTGGACTAAGAAATAATTAAATTGTAAAGACATCATTATCAAACACAGTGGTTTTTAAGCATGTGTTGCTGGTTATCTTGAGTCTATCTCACATCTTCAGTCATACATACCTGTTTGGGAAAGGTATCAAGAAGTTTTAAGTCTGTCTTACTTAAAGATGCATTTGACTAGACATCTTATAGCCCCTGTGATTGCCCACCTAGTGTTTTCCTATGGTTCTCATGACAGAAATTAATTTTCCTAAAATGGTCTCTGTTATAAGAATTGCAGTTTTAAACCAAAAACATACATTTTAGGATGTGCCTACTACCAAAGGTCAGTGGAGAAATTGTTTAAATTGAGTTAGAGAAAATGAGTACATGAACTATGTGGTCATCTTGTTTTGAAGTAAATCACAGTCTTTTGGTGGGTTTTCTTTGAAGTTCATGATTTTTAATGTGTTCTGAAGGAGGCATCAGTTATTCCAGTACTTATAATTTTATTTACATTTCAGTAATTTTGATAATTACCTATGTATTCCAGACTTTTATTTTCTTATCACAGTGAGTGAGCTAGTATCTAATACATAGTTTGAATCATATTCTAATAGAACATGTACTCTTAGATCTGTATTAGTATAGCTTTTAAACTTGCCAGAAGCAGTGACACTGCTCTAATTAGGGTTGAGTTATCTCCTTATTGCAAGAGATCAATTTTATTTTTAATTTCCATTCCTTTTGAGTCTCTGGGGTATCATAAGTGTGAAACTAGTACTTATGGGTCCTGCAACTACAAAATATGAAGCATGATTACAAATGAAATACAATGAATCTCAATATTCACTATAATATTACTAAAGAATTTCTACTAGAGGGCTTTATTCTCCTGATCAGGGTTGCTGTATACCCAGAGCTCTGCTAGCAATATATACTGACTCTGAGGGATACCAACATTAGCATATGTTCCTTATATTCAAATTTCCAGTCTTACTGTTTAAATAGCAATCTATGTAATACTGCCCTTAAAATAAATCACTCCCTTTCCACTCACACACACCTGTTTTATTTCACCATTTTCTCACTTCATCTAATTGTTCTCTGACTTCTTATCTCCTCTGCCATACACTAAACTCATGCTAAGCTTTCAAAATGTCTATACCTCCTTGCAGTACTTAACTAGATCTACCCTACACTACAACAATGTTTTAATTCTAAAGTATAAATCCATTAACTTTATGCAAGAATTTAGAGCTACCAGAAGTGTAAACACTTCAACATATTAATGTTAATATTTTACTGTATATACCTGTAAACTCTATGGAAGGTTGATTACTAGTAAGTTACTAGATAACTTTGAGCTCCATTTTTTTGTAATTACAATAAGAAAAAAAAAATAACAGTTCAAAGTTTTCTAGAGGCAGACAATAGCAAGGAATACTGTTTGAGTAAATGTATTTACCTACTTCATTCAGTTTGGCTATTATGTATTCTTAAGCAATCAACGCACACGTTTTGTTCATCATATTCAAAATATTTGGAAGTAATTTATTTCTACAGCAAAACTGTTGAAAATCTGCCATATTTATATTGTGTTAACTAAATAATTAATGTGATCTTGATCCTTCTTCAGTTTACATGTGTATAGGTTTCACTCCTGTGCTGCTGGATACCACCCCCTTTTTTCTGAGTCAGTGTCTGAAGTAGACAACTCTGAGGGGGTATCAGTGTGTTTCTTCTTGATTAAATGCTACAAGAACACCAGATATCAATGAAACCTGCTCTATTAATTGTTTGTTAAAGTTGAACATTTAGAAATGTAAAAAAAAAAATAGTGTCAGTGATGGTTGGTTAATTTGTAATTTGGATGGATTTTAAAGTGAGGCTGGGGTGGAATGTTTTTTGTATTCTGACGAAGTTTCTATTGGAAAGAAACAAAAGCACTAAATAAATCAAGTTTTAAGACTTTAGGTGTCCTTTTGGTACCTCTGGATCGATTCACTGAGAAGTCTGTGTGTCTCTGCTTAGTGGTTTCAGTGTCTTTAGCATTACAGTACTGTTGAAAATCTGCCATATTTATATTGCGTTAACTAAATAATTAATGTGATCTTAATCCTTCAGTTTACATGTGCATAGGTTTCACTCCTTCTAGCTGTGTTGCTGAATAGGCACCCCCTTTTTTCTGAGTCAGAGTCTGAAGTAGGCAATTCTGAGGGGGTATCAGTGTGTTTTTTCTTACATACCCACTTCTTTGGCAGTTCAGGTGACGAATCAACAGAGGGTTGCCTTTGGTCCTCAGCAGGTAATTTGAGGTTTACAGAATGACTCTGACCCATGGAAATTGAACCAGAACAGGATGAGACTGACAGGGGTTCCAAGGGAGGAAAAAAGTCTGTTGGAGCCTGATTATATGATTTTGCCCAACCTGTAGCAGATTCAATTAACCCAATCCTGCAGACAGATCAATCAGTCCCTTATAAGTGACTGAGGATGCTTCCAGAAGGGCTCTCAAAGCCATGAAGGAATCCAGCTCAAATAAAGGTATAGTAGCTGAGGAATTGAAGGCCAACATCACCAATGGCACCAATGGCATCAAGGATCTCTGCATCAACAGTGGGTTGGAAGTAGCTGACCCAACCCCACTGAGCTGACCAAGTCAGAGACAAATGAGTCAGATCCAAAGATCCCTGAGCCAATGAAGCATGGTACATCAGTCTCAGTGACATAGGATCTCAGTTGTACAATTGGTCCCAAGAAACAGGAACCAATGGTCAGACCAATGAAGGAAGCCTGGATAGGAGCAGCGTGTATGAATTCAACCACCTTTGGAGCTGATGAGGATGGCATGAACCCCATTTCAATCTAGGTCTTAACAAATGTCTGCATAAGGTGATTCAAGTCTTCTTGGACATACTTCTAATAAGACTTGAAGAATCACATTGACACAGTTGTTGAAGGTCTTGAAGGAAGATGTTGTTCTTTTTGGGGGGTCTTTTTCTTAGTAGAGTCCTAAATCATAATGGTTTGAAGTATTTATGGATCGAGGAAAGAAGAATAGGTGGGAGTATGTACCCCATGTTTGCGAATCTTGGAAATTTAGCAGCTGACATCTGAGTTGAAATTTCAGCTGACCTCTTCTTCAGATGAGAATCCTTAGTCTTTGTTTTTCTTCTTCCTCTGGCTTTTGGACCTTCACATTTGGACAAAATTCCCTTGATTATAAGCTTTTTCCACTGATCCACCAATGCTCTAGACCCAAGGGAAGAACAAATTTCACAACAAGAAGAGAGGTGTTAAATATTCAGGCATACTAAACAAAGGTCATGACAATCCTGAGGGAGAATTTTATGACTGCATTTTAATAATTTTTTACAGCTAGTTTGTTTTCCATTGTTTTGCCATCCATAGGCACTATAAGGGAACCCAAGACAGATGCTATCAACATGGTTAGCAAAAATCAGTAATTACTTTGCAGAAAACCCCTATATAATTAACTGTATCCTTACCTATACTAAACATATAAGTATTACTGTTACTATTGCTATAACTACTGTAACTGTAACCTTAAAAGAAAAAAACAACAATGTTTAACACACATTTAACTATGAAAAAGTGTGAGGAAGGACAATGGCAAAAAGTACTCAAGGGCAGAAACAAAATATTTGATAGGGAGAAGATGTTGTAAGGAATGAATAACCATCAAATAAGCAAAACGTTGCTCTTCTAGTTTAAATATGTACAACTTGACAAAAAGTAAAACCAAAAAGTTGCTTAAAGGTTAAAGATGAGGTGGAGCACTTATCTCCTACTGCAATCTCCCTACTTTCATGAAGGTGACAAATGAGATCTGAGGTAGCTAGAGGAACAGCTGGATTATGGAAAGGAATGATTCTTCCATTGGCTTGATGCTGGAGTACTCCTTCAGTTGGAATGGATCTGAACACTGTCTCGTCATCCCATACATCAGACCAGACAAAAGGAATTAAGGGAATCAACATACTTTAACAGTCTGTATTTTGCTGAGATGGTTATATCAGTCTTTGTTTTTTATCTTACTTTTTTTTCTTTTGCATAAAAATTCAACATCGTGAAAAGGAAAAAACACTTTTTAAGCAGGAGTTGTATTCCATATCCCAGTGTGATGACTATAACTCCATCATGCTCAGTGTTATTAGATTTTAACCCTGGCACCTCATTTGTCACTAAAGTAAGAGCAATGAGACCCAAAGGTAAAGTATCTGACCCCCCAACCCCCTCACCACTTGTAGGCCTATGCTTCTAACACATGCTTTACTAAATATCACCAGGTCTTGGCTTATGAAACATTTAGTGTAAAATTAAAATATATGTAAAGCAAAGTACACGAATTCTGAGTAGTATCCATTTCAGTCATTACTGGGTGAACAATCTTGCCTTTCCTTCACGTACTGACACCAGTCATTAGATAACCTGCAGGTATTATGCTGTAATATGTTAATACAGATGATTATACTTATGCTGTATGTGCCTTTTATTAAGACAGTAGACACTCTGGATACATTTTGGGTAATTAGCAACTTAATAGAGACTATTTATTCTATCAACCACTTATGTATTTTATCCCATTGTGTATACCAGCATTCATTTTTAGGATTAATCAACTTGTGTAGCTGTGAAACTGTATAATTGCTCTTAATTAGGAAATAGTCTCACTGTTTACATTAATTCAAAGATTTAATTAGAGCATAAATTAGATACAACTTAATATTGTTAACAATAGTCCAGTAGGCATTTGTGAAAAAGGAATTTTATTTTCTTCATTAATTCATTAGTTGTCTGCATTTTTGTAACAGTATTATTAAAACCTGGAACATTAATTTGAATGGGTGGTTATGCAGCTGTGTCTGCAGGTGCAGAGAAGGATACACAAAGGATAAGATAAAAAAAACTAAGTTAAATGAGTAAATGAATCCCTAGACTAGTAATGGCCATTAGTTTAATACCGGATTATCATTTCGAATTAATGCTAATACAGTGTTTTGTTTAAGCAAGTAATAACGTATTTCATTAAATGCAGCATATGAAGAAAAAGAATCATTCAAGTTGTACTTATGTAATAAAAGATAAATCTGTAGACACCATAGAAATAGTTATTGTATGCTTATTGCATCATATCACACCATACAGTAGTAAATGACACACACATGAGTACACACACATGTATTTCAAAAGCTTGAATCACCTCCTTCCATTTGTAAATGTTTTATTAAAATAATATCAACTTTTAAGGATTTATGTACTATAATCATGTGAATACCCTAAATATAATACCACTACTTAATAATATGCCATTCCAGCATTGTGATGACTACCTTAACATTTTATTAAATAGTGTAAATATCTGATATTCATATTAGAATGTAAACTTCAAATATAAGAAGAGCTTTAGATGGGATGTCAGTACAACAAACACAATCATGCAATCATGTTCAGTCTCTGTCGTATTTCTTCATTGTGGTACCTACATTTATTGGTTTAGGTTTTGGTTGGAGCACCAAACTTCTTCCCGTATCCAATGGTATTGTTGTTAAATAAATTGTCAATCCCTCAGTTGTAGACAGGTTGGACTTTGTGTGTGTGTGGGTGTGTGTGCGCATGTGGTGTGTGTATGCGTGTGCGTGTGTGCATGCGTGCGTGCATGTGTGTGTGTGTATTTGCACATGTGTGTTCTCCTACTTCCTATTGTCCCATCTAGAACTACTTCCAGCCATTAATAGCAGAGAATGAATGTATGACCATTGCCTAGAGGATCAGTACCACAAACATCATGTTACATTTTCCAGTAATTCTGGCAGTACTGCACAGCATGTTAATATATTGGTATGTCATCATCATAGTAAAGCAGTTTATGGAGTTCTGTAGAATTTATATGAAGGTGGAGCAGGACATGGCTAAACCCTGTCCAAACAAGTTTCAAACAGTGTACCATAAAAAAGTGGTGACTACTTTTGACAGAATCACAATTAAATTCTACAGACATACAACAGCATATACACACACATATATTGTGCTGCAAAGGTAAATGCTGATTACTGTATTATCCATAGTATAACTGTTTTTATCTTTTCACCATTGTACTCATTAATTACTGAGCTTTTTTTTTTTTTACTGGGAGAATGAAACATGCTTCCCTTGATGCCCCCTGCTACCTAATAATAATAAATGTATCATCTGTCCCCATAAATAATGACTACGCTTTTAGATGAGTGCACAAGAAAGGATGAGGAAGCCTTTGCCAGTAAACTGCATCTTGAGTGAAAACATATCATAAGATTAGGGATTGTGTTTAAGATGATTGATAGTCCCATCTTGACTGAACTAAAGACAACATACTTCAGCAAGATCAAAGCACAAAAATGGATGGTCTCACAAAGACTGTGTCCCAGATGTTGTGGTAAATGGCTAAAATCAATACAATTAGTGCTGCTCACTATCAAGCTACCAATATGTGCAAAAGCAGTATTACTTTCTTAGAATCCATCTGTAAACACAAGGCTCTCAGGTGCAAGAGAGAGGATCCCCGGTGAGGGAATACCAAGGGAAAAGACTGGACTTACACTTCAAGATGGAATATCAGAAAATCCACCAGATATGAAACAAACTGTGGATTATAGACTTGAAGTAAATGATAGAGTAGGAATATATTCACTTTTCTTAAAATGTGGTTATCAAAGATACCAAATTTACATTTCACCTAGCCAGTAATAGAAACGTCCCTTACAGTACTGATCCCCCAACTGGTTCATGATTCTGCTAAGTAATATTTACCAAGATGTTTAAGAAATATGTAGTGCTCCAACTCAGGGATAGACTTGGCTGGCAGCTAGGATGGAGAAGGGAGGGATACGTGGATATAACCAGGTTGAATATCCAGAAATTAAATTTCTGTTGCTTTCCCTGTATGACCAAAATATAGATTCCTCTTTCAGGTTTATAGGATTTTTTGTGTTGACCATTGTGAGAGTAGAGATGACTTTGGGGAGAATATTGCAACATACTCTTTGATTCAGCCAGTATTTCAAACAATCATTGCAGATGACAGTCATGTAAAAGCCTGGAGTATTCCAATGAAACCAGTGGCTAACCATAAGCTGAATGACATATAGGTTCATCTATTTGGGGATCAAACTCAGGGCTTAATAGTCATCAAAAAATGTAATGTCCGGTATCCAATATGGGAACATAATACTCATGTAATCATCTAGTCATTAAGAAGGTTAAGGTAAACTCCACTGAAGCAGACTTAATAAGACAAACAAAAGGAGTAAAACTTCATTTGAGGTGAAACTTGCCATCAGAACAAGTAACACTAATAAGGCCTTCAGACACAACCAAAAATGAAGGGGTAGGAACAACCAGGTACCATATTAAAACAAAATGGTATCATCATAACAGAACTAAAAAGCTACTGCTCACATACCAGTATATACATATTCTTTGAAGTTTAGGCCACAAAGGGAACTTCATCTATTCTTCCTCCCTGCAATATGATGTCACCTGACATTATATCCAAAAATAGATAATATATCTGGAACTGTAACTTGTGCAGTCAAACAGAGCCTCGGATATCTCCCTTATGCTTATTCTTAAAAGAAGGTTAAAAGCTGTCTATGTTTGTAGGTTACTGTAGACACAATTCATAGGGGAAGGCCTTCCAAGGACTACAGTAATTACAGTTTAAGGAACACTACAAGTCTAATGAAGGCAGTCATCATGGAATTTATTCTGACAGGCACAAGAAACTTCCTCCTCCATAGCCTAACTCAATGTGATTTGCCAGGCATAGACCTTGTATGCCTAGCCTCAAAAATGTCTTTGAAAATGTGACCAGCAATCCTGGATAAAGTTTTACCTCTCTTTGCATCTTTCTACCTCACCTGGCTGAAGGTTTTAACAATTTTCCACATGATGAACTTGTACATAAACTTGAGGATATAAAGGCAAATGAAGTTCTAATAACTTTGGCCCAAAACAATCACTTTGGTCATACATAATAGGTAAGTATCGGAGGACTTCTGTCCTAACCATTCCTTGTCACGGGTTGAGTCTCTCAGGGTTTTCTCCTGGAATAACTCCTTTTTCACATCTTTTTTTCTCATGCATCACAACAAATTATATTGTTTAATTCATAAAATATGCAGATGAGTGTAGGCTTAAGACCATTGTACTTACCCAGGCACCACTACCATTTAAATGACATTTAACATCAGACATGACTGTTATGGTAGACATGCTTTTATCTACAATGTAAAAAATGCATCATTCAGTTAAACATCAAAGATATTCAACTGATAATCAGTATTACATGTACTGCAATAAGTATCACAATTTAAAAGTATGTTTCTATGAGTTTAAGATCTTAGAGACCATGTAGACAGATGCACAAGCCAGTGCATTTCTTTGTGCCAGTCCCATGCCCGGATAAATGGGGAGGGTTGCATCAGGAAGGGCATCTGGTGTAAAACCTCTGCCAAATTACTTATGTGGAGAACATTTCATATTTCCATACCGGATTGGTCGAGGCCCAGGTTAACAATGACTGCCACCAGTACTGTTAGCCAACAGGGTGCTGGCGGAAATTGGGCTACTGTTGGCCGAAGGAGAAGAGGAGGGGGAACACATGCCCAAAGGCAGGAAGAGAGGAGGAAGGTTAGGAGTGTAGTAGTGAGGGTAGGAACTTTGAATGTTGGCAGTATGACTGGTATAGAGAGAGAGCTACCTGATATGATGGAGAGAAGGAAGGTTGATATATTGTGCGTGCAAGAGACCAGATGGAAGGGAAGTAAGGCCAGGTGTATAGGAGGCAGGTTCAATTTGTTTTATCATGGTGTGGATGGCAGGAGAAATGGGGTAGGGGTTATCCTAAAGGAACAGTATGCCAAGAGTGTTTTAGAGGTGAAGAGAGTGTCTGATAGAGTGATGTTTATGAAGCTTGAAATTGATGGTGTAATGATGAATGTTGTTAGTGCATATGCTCCACAAGTTGGGTGTGCGATGGATGAGAAAGAAAAATTTTGGAGTGAGTTGGATGAAGTGGTGGTGAGTATACCCAATGGTGAGAGACTAGTGATTGGAGCAGACCTCAATCAGCATGTTGGTAATGTGAACAGAGGGGATGAGGTAGTGATGGGTAGGTATGGTATTAAGGAGAGGAATGCAGAAGGTCAGATGATTGCGGATTTTGAGAAAAGGATGGACATGGCTGTGGTGAATACATATTTTAAGAAGAGGGAGGAGCATAGGGTGATGTACAAGAGTGGAGGAAGATGCACACAGGTGGATTATATCCTATGTAGGAGGGCCAGTCTGAAGGGGATTGGGGACTGTAAAGTGGTGACAGGGGAAAGTGTAGTTAAGCAGCATAGATTGGTGGTCTGTAGGATGAAGTTGGTGATCAAGAAGAGGAGGAGGAGCGTGAAAGCAGTGCCAAGGATTAAATGGTGGAAGTTAAAAAGGGTGATTGTGAGGTGGAGTTCAGGGAAGAGTTAAGACAGGCACTGGGAGACAGTGAAGAGTTACCAAATAGCTGGGTAACTACAGCAGAGCTAGTAAGGGAGACTGCTAGAAAGGTGCTTGGTGTGACATCTGGACAGAGGAAGGAGGAAAAGGAGACCTGGTGGTGGAATGAGGAAGTACAGGAGAGTATACAGAGGAAGAGGCTGGCGAAGAAGAAGTGGGATTGTCAAGGAGATGAAGAAAGTAGACATGAGCATAAGGAGATGAGACGCATGGCAAAGAGAGAGGTGGTGAAGGCTAAGGATAAGGCATATGGAGAGTTGTATGAGAGATTGGACACTAAAAAGGGAGAAAAGGACCTGTACCAATTGGCTAGACAGAGGGCCAGAGCTGGGAAAGATGTGCAGCAGGTAATGGTGATAAAGGATAGTGAGGGAAACGTACTCACAAGTGAGGAGAGTGTGTTGAGTAGATGGAAAGAGTACTTTGAAGGGCTGATGAATGAAGAGAATGAGAGAGAAAGAAGGTTGGATGATGTGGAGATAGTGAATCAGAAAGTGAAACAGATTAACAAGGAGGAAGTAAGGTCAGCTATGAAGAGGATGAAGAATGGAAAGGCTGTTGCCCAGATGACATACCAGTGGAAGCATGGAGGTGCTTAGGTGAAATGGCAGTGGAATTTTTAACCAGATTGTTTAATGAAAATTTGGAAAGTCAGAGCATGCCTGGGGAGTGGAGAAAAAGTGTTTTGGTACCTATCTTTAAGAATAAGGGTGATGTGCAGAGCTGCAGTAACTACAGAGAGATAAAATTGATCAGTCACAGCTTGAAGTTATGGGAAAGAGTAGTGGAAGCTAGGTTAAGAAGGGAGGTGATGATTAGTGATCAGCCGTATGGTTTCATGCCAGGAAAGAGCACTACAGATGCAATATTTGCTCTGAGAGTGTTGTTGGAGAAATACAGAGATGGTCAGAAGGAGTTGCATTGTGTCTTTGTGGACTTAGAGAAAGCATATGATAGAGTGCCTAGAGAGGAGTTGTGGTATTGTATGAGGAAGTCGGGAGTGGCAGAGAAGTATGTAAGAGTGGTACAGGATATGTTCAAGGGTAGTGTGACATTGGTGAGGACTGCGATGGGAGTGACAGATATGTTTAAGGTGGAGGTGGGATTACATCAAGGATCAGCTCTGAGCCCTTTCTTATTTGTAGTGGTGATGGACAGGTTGACAGATGAGATCAGACAGGAGGCCCCATGGACTATGATGTTTGCAGATGACATTGTGATATGTAGTGAGAGTAGGGACCAGGTTGAGGAGACCCTGAAGAGGTAGAGATATGCTTTAGAAAGGAGAGGAATGAAGGTCAGCAGGTCTAAAACAGAATATATGTGTGTAAATGTGAGGGAGGGTAGAGGAATGGTGAGGATGCAGGGAGTAGAGTTGGTAAAGGTGGATGAGTTTAAGTACTTGGGATCAACAGTTCAGAGTAATGGTGAGTGTGGAAGAGAGGTGAAGAAGAGAGTACAGGCAGGGTGGAATGGGTGGAGAAGAGTGTCAGGAGTGATTTGTGACAGACGGGTACCAGTAAGAGTGAAAGGGAAGGTCTACAAGAGGGTAGTGAGACCAGCTATGTTATATGGGTTGGAGACAGTGGCATTGACAAAAAGGCAGGAGTCAGAGCTGGATGTGGCAGAGTTAAAGATGTTAAGATTTGCATTGGGTGTGACTAGGATGGACAGGATTAGGAATCAGTATATTAGAGGGTCAGCTCAGGTTGGACAGTTTGGAGACAAAGCAAGAGAGGTGAGATTGCGTTGGTTTGGACATGTGCTGAGGAGAGATGCTGGGTATATTGGGAAAAGGATGCTAAGGATGGAGCTGCCAGGTAAGAGGAAAAGAGGAAGGCCTAAGATAAGGTTTATGGATGTGGTGAGAGAGGACATGCAGGCGGTTGGTGTGAAAGAGCATGATACAGAGGACAGGAAGAAATGGAAACAGAAGATCCGCTGTGGCGACCACTAACAGGAAGAGCCGAAAGAAGATGATGTGACATTGACCTTTTATTTGATACCTGTTATGTTATTCTCATTTGCAAATCATATAGTATCACCGGCCTGATCCTCTATGGAATCAGGAGTCTAAGCATGGAAGTAATTATCTCCTGTATACAACTCTTATTAGATTGTTACAGAATACTGCATCCTGATCTGTAACCTACTCTGCCATCTGGTGCAACTGAACAAGGTAAAAGAGACTTCACAGAGATCTGCAACCTACTCTTCTGCCATCTGGTGCAACTGGACAAGGTAAACGAGTATTCACAGAGATCTATAACCTGCTCACCTGCCATTTGGTGCAAATGGAGAAGGTAAAAGAGAATTCACAGCAGCAATCAAAGAGCTTCAAGGCTTGTCTAATAGCCAGAGTTTACAACAATATATTCTCTTCTCTGTATCTTTTCACCTTCTTACAGAAGTGCAACACCTGACACACAGGGCATCAAACGGACTGCTTGTTATTTGAAACCTTTTACTCTGATCACCCCCACCCTCCCATGATCTAAACAGAAAGAGACACTCAGTCTTAATAAAAGTTGATATCAATCATACTGTGGAATGTAACAGTCTCTTGTCTCAGAGACACCCAAGCCCATACAAGAAACTCCTCCACACCTCCTTGAACCCATTGACCTAGAATGTTCCTTTATTTCTGTATCCAAAGACAGGTGCAGTAGAACTGATTTTTAGTTACCATATCAAATCAAAGAGTATTAAAGTTAAGGGGATGTAGGAGCAAAGTCCCAATTTGGATGCAAAAAAATTCTTATTCTTGCTTTTGATTACCTCAAACCTAGACAGTTTTTGTGTGTTTGAAGCTTCATTTAACTGAAACTCTGGGATACACAGGGAAGGGTAATGCATCAGGTATCCCTAACTCCAAGAGGGAAGTGGGAGAGGTGAGTACCTTTATCCTGGAGGTAAGATCCTCTTTTATTTAATACAGCAGATGCATATAATCTTATTAATGAAGGAGCACAATAACTTCCAACTGATTATCCACTAGAAAGCTTCCCAATAATCACATGGTAAGACCACCAACACATTGGAAATTTTCATTTCCTGTGACAGTGTTAAGTGGTGAACAAGTGAGGAAAACTGAATACAGGCCCTATCATTCCAGGTGCACATATAACATCTATGTCTCAAACAACATTTTAGGGCTAAGATCACATTTAGTTACATGAAGTTACACAAAGAGTTAAATACAGCCAAAGAATCTTGGATGTTATCTGTACTTAGATTAAGTGGCTATCAAAGCATGTAGATTAGGGAAAATCAAGGATGCTAATAGCTTATAGGCTCAGGCAAAATATACAGTTATATCTCTTAGGAATAAAAACAATGACATCACTACAGTTTTAAAGGCTCCACATGTCAAATTTCATAAATTTTTATTAATGTCATATAGGGTTCCAATAGGATCAAGCTGCAAGAAACTATATTCCTTACAAACTTTCTTGGAAAAGTCACTAGTGAGAAACTATATTCCTTACAAGCTTTCTTTGAGAAAGTCACTAGTGACAAACTCTATTCCTTAAAAGCTTTCTTAGAAAAAGGCATTCTACCTAGAGTGTCAGCCCAATAAACTGCAACTTAGATTATAAGACTAGGGATGTCAAAGGTCTAATTTGTCATCCACTCCAAAATGGAAAGCCCCTGATCTCTTTGGACTTACCATGATGCTGTCAGCTCTCCTGGTCCTTTGGATAACAAATTTTTTCTAGGTTTAGCAACCTTAAAGCTAGTGCTGCCTTATAATTATTATTATTATTATTATTATTATTATTATTATTATTATTATTACCCATCATCACTTGTCTGACTTATCATAGTACTATACAAACCAAGTTAAGGCATAAATTTTTTTGACAACTGTAGAACCATACCCATCATAAATACAGATTTGAAAATGCATGCCAGGATACTGATTGGTACAATTAATGCACTCCTTCCCAGGCTAATCAAACCTTTGCAAGCTGTGTTTATCCCAACTTCTGCAAACTCTGATTATCTCTTTAAGATGACACTTTATGTGCAAGCACTGAATAATTTCACAGCTTTAGCCACAGACATTATGGTGGAGAATGAAATGTTGATTGAGTCTATTTGCTAGTGATAACTAAGGAAGGTAACAGAGTCATCTTGCCTCCCACCTTCCTTTCTAGAAGTGGCTTAAGTTCTCTATGCAACACCATCTACGACAGCACTGGCAAATGCATGACACATTTTTCCACATAAGAGCAGCCACCAGAGATGCCCTCCCCCTCTTTCACTGCTGTTTCTAGAAATCAAAGCTTTTTGGTCATTCAACATTCTGATATATCTAGCTATCATCTATTAGAGAATGCTAAAGTCATGCATCTGGAGCATTTCTCCCCAGGCCTCTGCTGAAAAGTGGCTTTGTTCCAAGTCAGACTTTCCTGGTTAACAAATGTTAAATAAATAAATACTGTTTAAGCACAAACATCCCTGTGGTTCAAACAATCTGTGCACATGTTTGGAAGAAGGTAAATTTTTCCTTGGTAGGACTTATTGCCAGTCTATTCCATAGTACATCCCATATTTAACTCATAATCCATCCATCCACAACCCCTTTTCCTTATTTTTGCACATGGGATCGGGGTGTCACTTCAGCAGTAACAATCATCTAGAACCAAGGTTTACACCGCCTGGTGGCTATACCTGCCAAAGTAGTTCTTCCACACCACACATTCTCATGCACACTCACACCTATACCTAATTTAGTGCTCAATTTACCTACTGCATATCTTTGGAATGTGGGAGGAAACTGGAGCACCTAGAGGAAATCCATGCGAACACAGAGAGGATATGCAGACTCTGCACAGAAGGCATACCAGCCAAAAATCAAAATGCGAACCTCTTTCTGTGAGGAGTCAATGCTATCCGCTGGACCATTGTGCTTCTCTACCTTTAACTCATAACTGTCATCTGGATAAAATTAAGAAGCTCACTTGGCAATATGTTTTTCAAATAGGAAAAGAAGTACACCTCCCCTTGCAACCACCCTTGCTTCCCCTCAAATTATCTAAGGCATGATCCCAGTTATTTTTATTATGGGTAATATATAATTATCAACCATGGTATGGGTAAGGCCAATCTATAATCAAATGGGATAGGTTATTTTGAGCACTAAAAGGGAAACTGGCTAAGCTTAAAATGACCAGCAAGGACAACTAGGCTAGTGCTTACCTTTGAACCTACGCATCTATAAATCTTAACCAAATGTAGCTGTTTACCTATAAGGATGACTTTCTTCCTCCTGTGTGAGTCAAGCTGGAAACAAAGATTTTAGTTGGATCTTCACCTTGGGTATTTAACTGGAACTTGACCTCACTCCCTCACTGTCTAAGAAAGTGTCATGTCATATTTTTCTTGACCAGGGTTTTTAGAGGGTTAATAAAAACCTATGAGACATAAATAATGTGTGTAGTGCATGATGAACCATTATTATGGTCAAATATCAGTTAAATGACATTCTGGTTTAGTGTGATTATAGATGGAGACCTGACCTTACCAATGTTAAGAAGTGTACTTAACACCCCCTATAATGTTACCATCATGTTTGGTGCAATAGCAGTGATAAACCAGGGTGTTATTTAACTAATATCTGCATGTAAACAACAGCAGCAGAAAATGAAATGGGCTCTGTCTATAATGCACTCAAAACATATTTGGGAACCAGCTGCTTCCATTACACAGGGAACATGTAAGGTTGTAAAGCAGTTCCCAACTACATTACTGGCATCCAAAGCTGGCACAACACTTCCTTTTTTAAATTTAATGTTTCTGAAACTAGTAGTACATGGAGGAGACAAATCTCCAAGCACTACAAAGAATTATGATTGGATCTCTGATTGTAACTTAAAATGATGCGCTCTTAACATGGATGCCAAGATTCACTACTCGAGCTTTTCTTTCAAGGTGAATTTCTTGGCATCTATGTTTCGAAGACTTGACCTGATCATAATGTTGTATATAGGGCACTGCCACCTAACTTTGTATTACCCTTCTTTGAAGACAGGCAACTACAGATTGAACAGGAAGGAATGGGTAAAAACAGGTATCCTCAGGCCAGCAGATTTTTTGAAAGACTTGAAAGAGAACTAGACATTTACTTAATTTAGTATGCTCAAAACAAGCATGGTCCCTATACAATGTTTGACCATGAAGCCCACACAAAGTCTATTACCAGTATTCTAGTGCAGTACTGCATACTGCAATAGATTACTTCCAACATTACTCAGTCATGCTTTTCCTGCCACTGTACCAGCTCAGATCATAGTATGTCTGTTGCCAGCATTGCTTAGTTGCAGTACCTATGATAACTCTGTCATCAGCAATATTGGGCCATGTTACCAGTGACATTTCATTTGGAAACATTGCTCAGCTCTACTACAATTAGTAAGGCTATTTCCAGCTGGGCGTATTTCACAGTCTTGGTCACCAGCCTTTCTTAGATGTATTACCCAGACTAAGTCTTTTGTACACAGTACTCCATTATTCCATTGCACTGGCCATAGAAACCTATTACCTAGGAGGTTGCATGTCATGTATCTGGTAAGTTATGAACACTGTTCTGTTAAATCATCCAGAGCAAGTGTTCTAGCTGCATGTGTATCTGCTGCTGACAGTTTGTTGCTGAGAACACCAAGTCAAATTTGTTTAAATTTTTTTCAATTACACATATTTATATTGCTAACAGTGTCCCCCACCATTTTAGAAAGTTTATTGCTGGTTGTGCTTTGGCTGGTGCAAATAGTATATCATTACACAAATAAGTTCATAGGATCATAGTTGAATACTAAGCTAACTGCCCTGAAGGACCATTTTAAGTGTAGCCTATAACCTATGATTAGAATCAAACCCTAAACATTGGGTCTAAAGTTGAAGACCTTAACCATTATGCCAAACTCACCCACTCATAGAAGTATGAGTGTGCTTGCATCAACCACTGTTTCCTATGCTCCACCCAACAACTTTGTCCTGTGCTCATGCCATTAACTGAGCACTGGTTGCCTTGGTAGTAGTCAGAACTTGATTCTTCTATATCATAGAGATGAGCTTATTTTGCATGAAAGGAAAAAAATAAAAACATATGGACGCATAGAATCCATGTTGATAGATTATCAGTTATTTGAATCCCAATCCACTGCAAAAAAATCATACCAAAACACTTTCAATGTATCTCAGAATAAGGCTTTTTGCAGGTGTGCCATTCTGTACCCCACTTGAATTTAAAACTACCGACTCTGAAATCACACAGCAATGAAGAAAAATGGAAACTTCATTATTGATGAAGGTGTTTCTCACAATATTTTGTTGCATGACAAGCATTTGCAAAATCTGTTATTGATCAGTTAATTAGTTCCCAAGCATAATTTGAGGTGATTGTGTCATCTTCAACTCTGTTCCTAAAATATCCAGTTTCTGAGACTGCACAATATTTACTAATGGTAAAATAATAATCACCCCACAGAAACCATATATTTGTTTGTGAGAAGGCTGTATGTTCTCAGTGTTCACAACAGATATATCAACATAGGAAGCAACTTTTGATAAGTTATGTCATGAATAATGGTATTGAGCAACATTGCAATTTGTTATGACATTTAACTCTTATCAAGTAATGGAAATGAAGGCAAAAAATATTGCAAGATTTTTTTTCTGAGAGGTATTTCTCCTTTCACATATCATCTGCCTTGCAGGATAACCTTTTATGATAGGGTGAGAATGTTGTTAATGGAAAAAAATATTCATCTCCTTTAACTCATAAATTTCATAGCCAAAAATAATACCTTTTTGGTGTAAAAATCATGTTTGACTATGATCAGTTACCAGAAATTCAAATAATGAAAGGTTTGGATAACAATAAGTCATCCATTTTTTTTCTGTAAAATATTCTTCCTTCTTTCACTCACTAAAAATCCACCAAAGAAAAATCTTTTTTAATGACATGGTACACATCCTTACAGTTTTCATTTGACATAAGTCTAGTTAAAATACTACTACTATTAATAATAATAATAATAATAATAATAATAATAATAATAATAATAAACCAAGCAAGAATATGTTCTTTCTGAAATGTGTCCAGCTGCTTTTACATGTGTAGTTTCCATTCTTTATACTAAGCATAACTCCTTAGAGAGTAGCAAGAATATTGTCAATAAATAAAGGGAAACTGCATGATTGATTTTTAAGACATTTCTCATTATTTCATCAACAGATTATACCACAAACAACTGTTTTCTAACAGAGAAAATATGGAAGTTTAGTACGAGAAATCAAAACCTATGTGTGTGTGTTTAGTGTGTGAGCACACACATCCATGGGTGCATATATGTGTCTCTCTCTCTCTCTCTCTCTCTCTCTCTCTATATATATATACATATATATATATATATATATATATAAACATATGTATGTGTGTGTGTGTGTGTGTGTGTGTGTGTGTGTGTGTGTGTGTGTGTGTGTGTGTGTGTCTGTATCTATGAATGTATATATATATATATATATATATATATATATATATATATATATATATATATATATATATATATATATATATATATATATATATATATATATATGGGTGTAGGTTAGAAGATCGACAGCTGGGATTACCGACAACGCATGAGCGGGCCAGATGATCGACACTCGGAAGACCGGCCTTCGGATGAAAACTCCGACGCCAGGGATAGTGAGTTGGAAAGAAGGCTGTGTGAGTATGCGGTGGTGACGGACGTTAGGGTGCGACTAAGGTAAGTGTGGATAGTGACAGTCTGTGGGGATAGGGGTGGGTTAAGTGAGTTAGGGTTAGGGCGCGGGTTGGGTAAGTGTGCGGTAGTGGTATGTTTTGGGTTAGGGGCGGGTTAAGTGAGTTAGGGTTAGGGTGCGGGTTATGTAAGTGTGCGGTAGTGGTATTTTTTGGGTTAGGGGCGGGTTAAGTGAGTTAGGGTTAGGGCGGGTTATGTAAGTGTGTGGTAGTGGTATTTTTGGGTTAGGGGTGGGTTAAGTGAGTTAGGGTTAGGGCGCGGGTTAGCTGAGTGTGCGATAGTGACGGACCTTAGGGTAAGGGTTTGGGTTAGGGTTGGACGTAGTTGTGTGTGTGAGGTTTAGTGTGGGTTTGTGAGGATTTTGGTGTGCTTGTGTTCTGTGTGTGGTTTTTGGATAAGGGAATGTGTTTTGTTAGTTGATTGTTGTTATTGTGGTGTGTGCAGTGTGTGGGGTTTCGTGTTTGTGGACCGTCGGTTACTTGTTTGTCGGGCATGTGAGTTGTCGTGTTTCTGGTTTGTCGATAATGTGGTGTCGATGTTTTTGTTGTCGGTGAGAGTGGCTGTCGAGCTTATGACCTAGAACCATATATATATATATATATATATATATATATATATATATATATATATATATAGTATATAAGTATATGGGTCTACTGTTTTTCATCAAAAACCACGTATTCGAAAAAGAGCAGTAGACCGCTCAGTTTCGCGAAAGTGCACTTATTTGAAAGTGCACTTTTGTGGACTCTGCTTCTGTGAACATATCGCACCACAGTGGAGGACAGTAGGAAAACATGCTATGTCCTCCACTGTGGTGCGGTAGTCATGGACCTTAGGGTTAGGGCACGGGTCATAGTAAGGGGATAGCCCTACTAGCGATCCCCTTACCATGACCAGCGCCCTAACCCTAAGGTCTGTGACTGCTGCACTAAACGGCAGTACGTAGCCCATTCGCTGAAGTGGGTTTCACAAAAGTGCACTTTCGATTAAGTGCACTTTCGTGTAACCCAAGGTCGACTGTGTGAATTCGAAGAAGTGCATTTTCAAACTTATACAGTAGACCCAAGTATATATGTATACATAGGTTTGTCTATTTATATGTGTTTATGTCTGTCTTCCATTTGGCTGAGAACCTATTTAAATGAATAAGCAGTCATTGTCCCCTTTCATTGAATGACCATTTGGTTGAAAGTCCATTTTACTGAATGTGGTCTGGCTGCATATAATTTATAAGTAGAATATGTATTCATATATGAAGAAGCTTTATCTGGCGATTGATGCTATCTATACAAAATCAGTACTCATGTGGATTCTATTAACACTCAGTCATTCGCTATGTATGTTATTTTCAGTTTTCTTCATAGCAAAAACCCTGTTCAGATAGTATATGTAAATAAGGGGAGGTGGGGTGTGGGCAACCCCCACTCCCCCACATGTGAAGAATCTCTTTTTGAAACATATTCTCTTAGCAATTTGAATGTAGGATGTTTCTGTTATTAGGAAGTCAAATAAATGATGATTCATTGAAATGGGCTTTCAGTCATTTTGACTGAATAAGCTGTCTTTCAGTGAAATGGTTATTCAACCAAGTGTTCTTTATAGTTGTCTATATGTCTATCATTTAACCTAGGCAAGGTCTGAAAAAAGATCCATAAAGATATGCTCTGCCCCTTAAAATATATAAGTATTTCAGCTTCCTTTCAACACAGATGTTATCCCTATATATTCTCTTGCTGACTAAGAAAGCTGCACTTAGGTGACATAAACCATTCATAGGTAGGTACTAGGCTATTGATATGTGAGGATCTTTAGAAGCCTAGCCTGCATCCCAATGAGGTTTTAATCCTTGTAATTTAAGTATGTGAACCCCAGAGCTGGGAAGAATGCTAACATTCCCCTATCCCTAAGGCTCAAGGATGCAAGACAAGGGGTGAATTTGTAGTTTCTCCTTCATTTATACAGCTTATTTTTTGATAGAGTAAGGGAAGTAGTTTGTTTATTATGGAAATGAAGATAATTCAAAACAAGTGATACTCTCTGTAATACAAGTCTATACCCAACATGTTTTACGCATGTTGCAGAAGAGATGAAGATTTCTTGTGTGCGTGTTTATTCTACCACTATACTTGCAGATGTGCAAAAGATCAGAGAATATAGGGTCTGTTGATGTTCTATAAGTGAGGTAGAGATCATCCATCAGTAGCCTGCATAATACTGAGAAGAGAGGTAAGACTTTGACATGGTCAGTGTGACTTTTATGATTTAGGACTTTGATTTTCTTGTAGAGAAAGCATTATGATCATTCAAGTTGTGTTAAGTGTTACTGCTGAGAAGTAAATACCATTTTGGAGTGTCACAAGGACTAATCCATGAGGTAGGCCACTAGTGGCAGAGTGTTTGGAGGAGGTAGAGACACCTATCCTAATTTTCTGCTTAAGGATGAGGCTGGTCAGATTTATTGGTCTATAGTTACCTGGGTTCATTGATGCCCCATCTTTGTGCAGGGGATGATTGTTGCTCCATTCCTCCACCACAATATCTGTTTGGACACTGATAATTACTAGCTTCTGTAGGGGGGTTGACTGGTCCTGCTTCAGTCTGGTCAGTAGGCAGCCTATTATGTTATCCAATCTTATAGAATAGTGTTCCTGGCCTTGGAAAGTACTTTGAGGACTTCTATTTGGGAGATTTAGGGAGGATGTAGATGTGGGTGACTCATCTTGGAATTTGGGGGGGTTGAGTTACATTTATTTGCTAATAGACTGGCTATGTCCTCAACATATGTAATATCATTTACTGGTTGCTCTTTGAAGCATTGGGCATTACTTCTAAGGTTTCTAACATAGTTAAAGAAGGTTTTGTAGTTGTTTTTTTCTTGGGTAGCTATTTTTACCTTGTGTTTAATTTTGCTTACACTCAGTGCAAGTTCACTGACAGGATGCAGCTTTGACGATAATGGCATGATGGTAAAGAGGACATTAAGCACCCTATGTATCCAGAAAACAAGATGGAAGGGCAGTTCAACAAAGCCAAATTTGTGATTCAGAGTCTACTGCTCAGGAGGAGGACAGGCTATAAATGATGTGAGATTGTTGTGAGAGAGAAGCTTAAGAAGACAGTGAGAGATGTCATCAGAATTAGTGACAGACTTATGGCAATCAGACTCCAGGCTAATGATAGGGTAGTAATCATAATCTCAGCATATGGTCCACAGTAGGATTGTGATATTGAGGAAAAGTGTGCATTCAGACTGAAGTTGCAGGGCTACTAGGTAAAGCAGAACAACATGAATTGCTGTTGATAATGGGTGACCTAAATGCACATATTGGGACAGACAGAAGAGGATAAGATGACTGCCTGAGTCCACATGGGTGGGGCAACAGGAATGAATAAAGAAAGGCCATCCTAGACTTCTGTCTAACAAATGGCTTAATGGTAGCCAGCACATTTTTCAATGAGAGAGACAGTCACAAGATGACATACAAGAGTGACCAAAATGTAACTCAGGTAGACTTCCTCCTGGTAAGGAACAGACAATGGTGTAGAATCAGTAATTGCAAAGGTATCTACAGTGAAGCAGGTGACTCACAGCACAAACTTCTAGTTGCCACAATAAGGTATAAGCAGTAGTCACAGAAGTATCTAAGGTCAACAGAGACCAGACAAAAGACCTGGACGTTGACTGGAGAGAAAGCACCTCAGCTAAAGGAATTGCTCAGGCAGTAGCACCTGAAGAAGAGGAAATAACTGGAGAGGACTGCAGAACAGATATGCAGTTAAGCCAGGTATGGAAATAGAGTACATAAGGAAAGCTGGTGGTGAAATATAGAATTCCAGAAAGTAAGCAAAAAAAAAAGGAGTGGAGAAAAAAGTGGGAAGTAGAAAAGACAGAGCAGGTTAGGAAAGAATACTGAATAAATGAACCATGATTTTTCCAGGTCACCAACTTTAATGTATAGCAGCCTCTAGCACTTCGGCTTACACAAAGCCTTCCAGGAATAAAATACAATTAAAAATACATCCCTTATATGCAAAAAAACCCTCTCTAAAATTCCAGTTACTATAACAAACAATTAAACAATTAAATCAAATCAAACAAAACATTTCCAACAACATTCAGTATTTAACCCACTGGGGTCAAAGCTGAATACTTTAAAATAAATAAAGCCTCTTTATAGAGCAATTTTCTCTTAATATCACAAATTCCTTGCTCATATTCTATTCTTTCTAAAATAGTAACTTTCCACCCCTCTGGATTACTGTCATGAAAACGTTTAAAATGTTGGGCTAAAGGGCTTTCACGTTTAGCAGATTTAATGTCTCTGACATGTTCCAGCAATCGAGATTTGAAAGCCCTTTAGTTTCTCCTACATAAAATAAACCACAGACACATTTTATTACATATCTAACACATTCTGTGGAGCAACTATATTTCCCAGTTGGATGAAATAATATTCCATTAATCCTGTCAAAAGTATGAACTATGTACCTACAGCTTATACATCTAGTGAAGGGAAAGGTACTCATATTTTCAACTTGATAGCTTAACACAATATTAGGTTGTTTAAACTTGCTATGAACTACAATATTTTTAATATTCCTTCCTCTCTTATGGGAGAACATAGGTGTTTTACTAGTAACACATTGTAAGTCTTTAAATTTACACAAAAAATCCCAATGATATAAAATCATTTTCTCTATCTTATTACTTAAAATATTTTAGGTGGTTCTATTGCTTGCCTAAAATACATAAAGTTGTGTTTCATCCACCAGGTAGATCTGTAGTGTCAGCATCACAGTATCTTTTACATAACATTGGATTAGTACTTCATACTTACTTACTGAATGCTGCTATACATTTGCCCTCATATGTTAAAGATTCTCTTGATTTCCTTGATAAGATTTCTGATATTAAATGGAACCAATATATGTATTGAGTGATTGTGGAGGTTAAGAGCCTGTACACTAATATTAAGCATGAATTTGGTATGGAGGCATTAAGATTACACTTGGGAGAAACTCCCCCTGCTAATTATATTATGGAGTTGGTTTATTTTAGTTTAATACATAACTACTTTGATTTTGAAGAATTTATATACCGCAGGGCATGGCAATGGAGGCTCCATTTGCCAGGAACAGAACAAAACTTGCCCAGCACCCAAGGAGAGTTACAAAATAAATGTAATTTATTATATTGACTCACCATATTAGCATAGCAGTTTCGGCAAAGACAAAAAGCCTTCATCAGTGCATATCTTCACATCAGTTCTTCACACATTTATATAGTCAAGAAATATGACCTTTTTGCATGCTGATTGGTACATCCCCAAATTAGTTAATTGTATTAACTTAATTCATTTAGGCCAGGTTTAAACAATGCTCTCAGCCTCACAATCCAGCCTGATTCCTTATAGTTCAATATGGAGTGCCAACTAGCTTTATTCATTCTGTGTCCCTGAATTCTGTCAATAATGGTAAAACTAAATTTGGCAGTGGCATGGGTCAGTGTGTGTTTAAATAATGTGTTATTGCTTCTTTTTGTCCTAATGTCACTTAGATGTTCACTGATCCTAAATTTGAGTTGCCGAGATGTTTGCTCTGCATAGAAGGTAGAGCAGAAACAAGTGGCAAAATAGACCACCCAGTCACTGCTGCAGTTACCAAAGCAAAAGCTACAGTGGCCACAAGGATGACAACACAAGAGCTTATCACACGACAAGGTGGCTTTACCATCTAGGTGTCTCTTCTCCTATAGACGGGGTCGCACAATCAATTCTTTTTTTACCCACTATAAACATTCCCTTCCTAAGCAGACATCACAAACCACCTTGTCTGGGGATAAGCTCCTGTGTTGTCATCCTTGTGGCCACTGTAGCTTTTGCACTCATATTAATAAAACAAAATAATTTACTAGCAAGAATACCCAGCATGTTTTTGATATTAGATGCTTTGGTAACTGCAGCAGTGACTGGGTGGTCTATTTGGCCACTTGTTTCTGCTCTGCCTTCTATGTAGGGCAAACATCTCAGCCACTCAAATTTAGGATCAGTAAACATCTAAGTGACATTAGGACAAAAGAAGCAATAATGCATTATATAAACACACTGACCCATGCCACTGCCAAATTTAGTTTTACTATTATTGACAGAATTCAGGGACACAGAATGAATAAAGCTGGTTGGCACTCCATAATGAACTATAAGGAATCAGGCTGGATTGTGAGGCTGGGAGCATTGTTTAAACCTGGCCTAAATGAATTAAGTTAATACAGTTAACTAATTTGGGGATGCACCAATCAGCATGTAACAAGGTCATATTTCTTGACTATATACATGTGTGAAGAACTGATGTGAAGATATGCAATGTTGAAGGCTTTTTGTCTTTGCTGAAACTGGTATGCTAATATGTGATTCATTATAATAAATTAAATTTATTTTGTAACTCTCCTTGGGTGCTGGACAAGTTTTGTTCTGTTCCTGGTTATGGTTTGGTCCGTGCACCCTGTCTCCCTGCATGACATTTTGGACAGCTCCATTTGCCCCCATGTATGCCAATTTATTTATGGGAATGTTTGAATCAGAATATATCTATACGTGTGAATTTTTTTGGAAAGTTTGCTTTATGATATTATAGATTTATTGATGATTTAACTTTTTTGTGTCAAGATGGAATAGAACAAGTACCAAAATTTATAGAGACCTTACGTCTTAATAGATTTGGGATTAAGTTTGATGGTTTACAGTATGGTCACACAGTCACCTTTTTAGATTTTGTTTTAGAAGGGAAATCAGATGGCTCCATAGGAACCAGTATTAAACGTAAATTTAATGCAGTAAATCAGTTTTGAGGGGCAATAGTTGTCATCCTCCACATATTCTGAAGTCACTTCCTTGTGGTAATTTTTTGCGTATTTTTCTTTTATGCAATAATTTGGAAGTTATGAATAATGAATTAATGTTGACAGCAGATATGTTTTGTAATAGAGGTTATGGTGAAAATACAGTTATGTGAGCCTTGCAAAGAATTTGGGCTAAGAGTAATAATAGTAACACACAAAAGGTGCAGATAATGAACTATGAACATCAAAAAAAAATCAAAAAAATAAACATAGATTCTTTGTAGTCACCACCTATAATATTTTAAGTAATAATATAGAGAAAATTATTTTATATCATTGGGATTTTTTGTGTAAATTTAAAGACTTACAGTGTGTTACTAGTAAAACACCTATGTTCTCCTATAAGAGAGGAAGGAATATTAAAGATATTGTACTTCATATCAAGTTTAAACAACCTAATATTGTGTTAAGATATCATGTTGAAAATATGGGTACCTTTCCTTGCACTAAATGTATAAGTTGTAGGTACATAGTTCATACTTTTGACAGGATTAATGGAATATTATTTCATCCAACTGGGAAATATTGTTGTTCCACAAAATGTGTTATATATGTAATAAAATGCGATTGTGGTTTATTTTATATAGGAGAAACTAAAAGGGCTTTCAAATCTCGATTGCAGGAACATGTCAGAGACATTACATCTGCTAAATGTGAAAGCCCTATAGCCCAACATTTTAAAAGTTTTCATAACAGTAATCCAGAGTGTTTGTAAGCTACTATTTTAGAAAGAATAGAATATGAGCAAGGAAGTTGTGATATTAAGAAAAAATTGCTCTATAAAGAGACTTTATTTATTTTAAAGTACTCAACTTTGACCCCTAGTGGGTTAAATACTGAATGTTGTTGGAAATATTTTGTTTGATTTAATTTAATTTTTTAATTGTTATATTAATTGGAGTTTTAGGGAGGGTTTTTGTATATATAAGGGATGCATTTTTAATTGTATTTTACTCCTGGAAGGCTGAAGCTCTAGAGACTGCTATACATTAAAGTTGGTGACCTGGAAAAATCGTAGTTTTTTTTATTTTATTTATTTTCCTTTTGTTAGTTGTGATTCTATAAGAAAGAATGCTGGTTGTATAACAATGAATCTAAGAAAGCAATTGCAAAAGCAAAAAACAAGGCATCAGGGGTAGTTTACCAACTTCTGGAAAGTGGCTCAGTAGGTGGCACAAAGAAACTCTATCAGGTTGTAAGACAAAGACAGAAAGATAAAGAAGATAGTCAGACACCCTTCATATGAAATGCCAGCAACAACCTACTCACCAGTCCACAGGACATCAAAGGCAGATGGAAAGAGTACTTCCAGCTGCTTCAGAATGAAGAAACCTCACAGAAGCTGTACTGTCCAAGACACAGCCTACAATGAGGAAGTGGAGGAGCTCACCATAGAAGAAGAAAGAACAGCACTAAGGAAAACGTAGTCAGTGAAAGCTGTAGGCTCATACGAGGTCACAGCAGATATGATAACGATGTTGGGTGGGATAGGGAGAAATGGCTACTGAGTGCACTCACAGAAGCATGGAGAGTGATAGGTATATGCCAGATAACTGGATAGAAAGCATACTATTGCCAGTGTACAAGAATAAAGGGGACATTCACAACCATATTGAGTGAAAGTTCTGGAGATGGTGATTGATAAAAGAATACACAGAGTATTAGAAAGTAAGATGACAGATGCGCAGTTTGGATTCAGAGCAGGATGCAGCACAACTGACCCTATGTTTGCAGTAAGAGAGACAGCTGAGAAAAGGCTAGAAATGAGGAAAGATTTCAACTGGGCACTCATATACCTGGAGAAAGCATATGACAAGGCCCCAGAAAGCACATTTGGGCAGTCCTGCAGTGCTTTGAAGTCCTAGAAACATTGGTAAAATTAGTGAAAGCTATGTACAAAGACCCAATTACTCAAGTGCAAACAGTATTTGGCTTTACAAGGGTTTCACAATGGGAGTGAGTGTGCAACAAGGTTTAGCTCTGTGCCCACTGCTGCTCATACTGGTGATGGACTACATTAGCAAATAGGTCAGTGAGGGCATATCAACAAACGTGTGATATGCAGACAATGTGCATTATAGACAGACTCTAACAAAGAACTTTAGACAAGGTTAGGGAAATGGAATGCAAAATGGAAGGCACATGGTATGAAACAGTACAGATAATGGCAGCAAACTGGAAAAATCAGAAGAAGCTGAAAAATGAGATAGAGGGAAAATGGTGGAGCAAGATACCAGCTTCAAGTATCTGGGAGGGTGGTTGAAGAGAAGGGAAGTCTGAATGAGGTGGTCAAAGCTAAAATCAGAGGGGCTGCAGCCAAATGTAACAGAGTGTCAGGTGTATTGTATGACAGAAGAATTTTAAAGAAGCTGAAAAGTAAGATGTAGAAAACAGTGGTATGAAAAGTACTACTGTATGGTACAGAAACCGGGCAATAAAGGCAGAGCAGTTGAGGAAGCTAGAGGTGGTGGTGGTGAAGTGCCCGAGACAGGAGATAGGATGCACAATGTGGGACGGATGAAGGAATTAAGACATAAGGGCAATAGCTGAAGTAGCTTCAATTGCAGAAAAGATCACAGAGTAGCCGAAGTAGCTTCAATTGCAGAAAAGATCTAAGAGAACAGACTATGGTGGTTTAGGCATATGTGCAGAAAAGCAGAAGACAATCTGGTGAACAGGATTTAGGACAGACAGGAAGAAACCATTGGGAAATGAGGGCATCCAGCAAAGAAGTGGATGGACTATGTGAGAGAAGACCTGTGACAGTCAGGCATGATTGTCTTAGAAGGTAGGAGAGTGGCAATGAATAGAGAGAGATGGCAACAGTTGACATGACACCCGAACTCATGTAGAAAATAGGGAAAAGGAGGTTGTTGTTGATGATGATGATGAAGATCTAGCTTTGGTTGTTTTGATTAGGGACCAGAATTCCTTGTTAAGTTTAGCAAGAGTGTTTTTGACATCTTCATAATGAATTTATTATTGCATACAGTAAACATTTTTTTCTTTTATTGTACAGCCAGTTCATATTTGGGTTCCACCAAAAAGGTTTATATTTAAATTTGGCATTGTATTTACTTCAGAGGAGGACAGATGCATCTATGCAGCTGTTCACTTATGCTTAAAATTTGGCAGTTGTAAGTGCCACCATGCATGTAATCAATAATTTTGTTCATCAAGGGACCTTGATAATTCATGTTAATATAGGGGCATTGTGGACAATGACTACACTTCCATGTGTTTGACACCACCTTATTTACTACTTCTGATCTCTTAAAGAGATTTTTGATGTTCCCTTTATTTATATATGTAAAGGAAGGATTTTTCAAAAAGTACTGCTTAATGGAGTCATCACACTTCAGCAAATACCAATTCTTCTGTATAATAGATGCAATTTTCAATGTGGTTTGGATGGGGACAGAAAGAGAGTATAGATATGCACCGATTATCAAAAAAGGGTGACAACAGCTGGCCAATATTTATAAAGGGCATGAAGGTCCAGAATATAGTGACCACACCAACATGGTTCTGCACTGCACCTTGGACACCAAGGAGATTAAATCTATTATGTGTAAGAATTTTTTTTTTTTGTAAGAAACCTTTGAGGCCACTCCAGCTGTTGCAAGTGACTGGACAAGTATATGCAAAAAGTTGCATTGTACTTGATTATTGGTCTGATGAGGGTCGAGTGCAGTAGAACTATAACTTCCTGGATCCTGGATGGCATGTCTTTACTTATAAGCTATGCACATAGAAGGACTTTCTCACCACTATGGACACATTGCAGTCAAAGATCAGTCTACACTATATCTGTGTACTTAACCTCTGATTCCACTCTCAGGGGTACGCTATTAATGAATTTATTTCCAGGGGTAATTGACTTCAACACATTATGCATTTTTTGCATTTAGTTTTAGGCTATAGCTTTGGCACCAATCATTTGTCTGAGTCAGATCCTTCTGAAGGTTATCTACATCACTGGGGGGATTTAATGATTACCCTAACTTGAGTCATCAGCAAACTTAGTCAGACAAAGGCCTTCTACATTAGCCTTGACTTCAGAGAAGTATATTGTGAACAGGAGAGGTCCCAGCACTAATCCCTCTAATACTCTACTAGTACCTGGCATGTTGCTGGATCTGGATTCCCCCACTCTAACAACATGTGTCCTGTCCATGAGCCACTTGGCTGTCCATCTGGTGATTAATTGATTTATGCCCAGTTTTGTGACATTTAGTAGTGTTTTGTGGTTTTTGGTAGATTACTTTTAAGACTTCAGAATATGTAGGCCTATACGTTTGGACTGAAAAGTGTGTGATTGGTATAGTGTGATACTGTGTGTTTTGAAAGCCAGTTTGTTATTTGTAGTTGCTTTATGTGAGAGAGTTGCTTCCAATAACATTACATAACTACATCTTTCACATGCTGTATCAGTTGTTTAAATAGTAGGTGGTTGTTAGTAAACATGAAATAATGTAAAGTGTAAAAACAAATATAACCTAAAACTAGCTTCATATTCAGAGAAGATATATTAAAAATGCAAAAAAATGAGAGAACTAACTCAAAACTGATTTAAATACCTAGGCTCAGTAGAGTACTCGCTTGAAAACATCAGTGCAAACAGTAAAATCCATTCAATTAACAGCAGTAACTTCAGATTCAGAGAAATTAGAGCAAAGTATAAAAACAGGAATCAAAGTAAACAGATTTATAAGGTAAAAAGAAAGACAAATATGGCTGAATGGTTGTGCAATACATGTACTGTGACTAAAAAAAGAAAACAAACAAAAGCTAGTTTAATCTGAGAATGTCCCCAGTTGTTAACCTCAGTCCACTTGATGTAAAGTATTCTTTGATTCAAAATTTTGACAGAAATCAAATAGAGAAGTTTATCTAATAGGTACAGCTGACTGTTCCTGAAAGAAATCCATGCATGGGACATCTGTGATCACCAAAAGATTGTTTAAATAGGTTCACTGGTTCATATGTAAGTACTAGGCTACCCTTACATGCCATTTTAAGCCTAACCAATTTCCATTTTGGTACTTCAATTAACTTGTCAAATTTGATAATAGATTGGTCTTATCCATCCTGTGGTGAATAATTATATATTATCCCTAATGAGAATTACTGGGATCAAGCCATAGATAATTTGAGGGGACCTATGAATGGGATAAAGCATTTAGGAGCTGCCTCTGTCCATTATGTCATGTTGTTTAGGTCATGTATCCTTTTATTATGGTATTTCTGTATATATCTATACGGGTCTACTTCAAAACATCGAAAGCCTTCAATATCATAGACCAAATCATTGAGATCAAAGCATCGAAACCTCACTTCAGCAAATGACCAGATCATACACACCCCAATGTGGGAGGCTGCAACCCCACACACCCCCCAACTAAATATGCCATCTCTGAGATTGCACTACAGTTTGAAAAAGGGCAAAGTCCACATTTTTGGCCAACAGGTTACTTAGCATGGGACTTGATTTGCCGATTCGGTTGTTCACTGACTTGAGGTTTCATTTGCTCTTCAATATTGTGGGCTTTTGACGTTTTCAGGTAGAACCATCTATGCATATATCTACGTATATATATCGTTTGTGTGAGATGTATGTATGTATATGTATATATATATATATATATATATATATAGATATACATATATATATATATATATATATATATATATGTGTGTATAGATATATATGTATAGATATATATATATATATATATATATATATATATATATATATAAATATATATATATTTATATAAATATATATGAGTATACTATCTATAGTAAAAATACAATATTGAACTTAAATTAAGCTAGGTAAAAACAGTAAAGTCAAATCCTAGGATTCAATAAACTCCATGTAGAAATGTGTTATTCCTACATGGAGTGAATGGTGTCCACGTCCACATAGCCTTAACAGCAGTGTGCCTTACATACTAATGAAGGTGGGCTACTGAGAACGGCTCTGCAAACACTGAAGGAGCGCAGGGGGTGTGTTTCAGTAGTGCTCGCATATCCAACACACCCCCTGCATTCTGAAAGTGCCGTACAGCACTTCCTAAATGCATTCAGTGTTTGCGGACACTGAAAGCAGCAATTTAAATTGGAAGCAATGGAGGAGGTGTGTGATAGTATGGTGCTTTCTAAATGTTTTCAGTGTCCGCGGACACTGAAAGCATGAATTGAAATGGGAAGCACACACACCCTGCATTGTCAAAGCACTTTCTAAATGCTTTCAGTGTCCATGGACACTGAAAGCAGGAATTTAAATGGGAAGCAATGGAGAGGGTGTGTGACAGGTACTGTCACATACCCCCTGCATTGTCAAAGTACTGTATGGCACTTTCTCAATGCTTTCAATGTCCACGAACACTAAAGGAGGAATTTTAATGGGGAGCAATGCAGGGTGTGTGTGACAACAGATACTATCACACAATCCCTGCATTGTCAAAATGGCATATGGCACTTTCTAAATGCTTTCAGTGTCCGAGGACACTAAAGGCAAGAATTTAAATGGGAAGCAATAGAGGGGGTGTGTGACAGGTACTATCACACACCCCCTCCATTGTCAAAGTGCCATACAGCATTTTCTAAATGCTTTCAGTGTCGTTGGACACTGAAAGCAGGAATTTAAATGTGAAGCAAAGCGGGGGGGTGTGACAGGTACTGTCACACATCCCCTGAGTTGCAAAAGTGCCATATGGCACTTTGACCATATGTGTCTACCTCTTAGAGCAAAACATCTGGACAAAGCCTAAAACAATAGGGGGCAAACCTCTCAACATCTTAGAGCAAAACATCAGGACAAAGCCTAAAATGATAGGGGGCATACCTCTCAACCTCTTAGAGCAAAAAATCTGGACAAAGCATAAAATGATGGAGGGACAGATAGGGTCAGATTTTAAATATTGCCCTTACAAACTTAGAAGGTCGTTAGAGGAACAGGGTTTGTAGTAACATAACATGTTTGGAAGGATTAGAAGTCTGAAACTCAAATGTATGCCATTATCTAGTGACTTCAATCCTGATATTGCCCATACAGACTTAGAGAGTTGATAGAATGACAGGTAGCACATTATCAAATATGAATTGCAATTAGTATTAATACATGTAAATAAAGTGCTTGTATTCACTTTTTCCCATTCTAAGTTAAGTTTAAGCGTAGCTGAGTGGGTTTGTGTGTCATGGCTCTCTATTCAACATTGCTTAAACATCTCATAGGAGGTAATACAAATGTATAGGTGACTTCCTCAACAGTGAGATAGTGTAGTGATTAGAGTCCTGTGTTTGCATGCAGCAGTTCACGGTTCGAGCACTAAGGCAGGCACTTCATTTTTACATGGGAAAACATTGTTACAATTATTTTTTTTTTTATTTTAACTTATGTAGTAATTGATATTTGTTAACAAGGGAAGTGTAGCTGGTTCAAAATGAAGTGTCATTGCATATAACATGTGAAATCACCCGTGTGTACACAAGTGTCCCATACAGTATAGTCACACCCCAAGGTGATCTAATGAAAGCACATAGGGGGACATCATGTAAAATAAATAATATACACTGAATAATATGTCAGTAATGATTAATTAATTTACAATTCTGATCTTTTTTCTTAAATGAATGAAAACTGAGCAATGCTTAGCAGTGCTCAGCTATGCTCAGCCAGTTTGATCATTGCTTAGATGTTAATTCTAAGCAGTAGTCAGCCCAGCTAAGTGGATTTGTGTACTGCTAACCACTGCTCAACAATTTCCCCTTTAAGCACTGCTCAACTCAGTTTAGCGGATTTGCGCACTGCTTAGCTGTGCTCAACATTTTCAAAATGGTGCAATGACAGGAAAAGGTGGGAATATGGCCTTATTTAAACCACAAAGGCAGGAATACAGCCAGAACCTGTTGTAGTTTGATCTGTCCAGGAACCATGTCTGACGTTGGAGAGGGAGCGCACTTTTGGGTGCAGCGCTGGGGCATTCTGGAGTCCATGGTCATGGATGGACTTCCCATTGAACACCATGACAACAGACTGCTGCAGGGCCAGTACCAGGGCTCATAGTACAAAGAGGAGGCCTGGGACCATCTGGCACATGATCTCACCAGTGCTACTGGAATCCCCTGAACAGGTGAGCAGGTACAGCATAAATATGCCAACATAAAGTGTTGGAAGGGGGTAGTCTTGACTCAGTGGATCCAAGATGCTTGGGCATGGAATGCTCCAGTAGTTTGTATGTATCCCATCCATAGCTGTACAAAATTCTAGCCTGAGTATGTGATAGACAGGTATGCATAATGTTTGCTTTTCCCTCTACATCTGCAGCAGAGAGGGCTAGCAATGTAGAGGCCCATGCCAACAGAATGTCAAGGCTGCGCCAACAGGCTGGTGAGTACATATCTATCTTGCAGTATATAGTGCAATAAATAAGGAGTATATTGTTTACTGCCAGTAGGTATAGTGTTTTATGTGTCTACTGAATAAATAAAGTTTGCCAGACTAATATTGATCTGCAGGATATGCAGTAGTAAAGCACTGTGTCATAGTACTAAAATAAAGACTTATACCACAAACTGTTGTGTTTACTCTGGTATATTGCTGTAGACATAGAATGTGTACAGGTTCTTCACAACAAATATGCCTTTGACAGCATGAATTAACTGAGTTTTTTCTGAGAGCCAGCTATTATGCAAAACAGTAGATTGTGGAGCTGTAAAACAAGATATGAATGAAATATGAAATATGTTATGCACTAAGATATGAACCCTGCATAGTAATGTGTAATGTATTATAGTGTGTCCCCTGCAGCATTGCTTTGTGTTAACTTTTGCTTTTCAGATTGTATTATTTCAAAGGATTAATACACAGTACACTATCTGTCATGCATGAATCTCAGGATTACAAGGTCAGACTGTCTAACCCACACAGTATTAGGCAGGAATCAGTCAAACAAAAGGCAGCAGTTCCCCAGTAGCTCAGTGTGATGAGAAATAGACTTGTTGTTCATTTTAGCACACCCACACATGGTTTGAATCCAGGAAGTGGTATTGAGATGTGTGCATATATGCACTCAAGAAATCTTGAATATTTGTAGAAACAATCAGATAGTGGTAACAGATATTTTCTCCACATGTTTTACAGGTAAAGAAATGTTTGTAGCAGCTGTATGAAGAGTATACTAAAACACCATGTACAATTGTTCCACTGTCCAACCCCATGCCTGCAAATGACAGCAGGATAGGTACATATACCATCTACTTTCCCAGATACATGTCTCTCAAGTGTCATGCTGTCATGGCTAGTCGTCACTGCTGCCAATAACCTTGGACACAGATAGGAATCCAGGTAAAGTATGCCAGTAGCAAACTCACACAGCATCAGTGCAGGGTACCCCTTCTTTGTCAGATATGCAACCCTGCCATGTACAAGCCCCCTCTAGTAATGTACCCATAATTGTCACAGTCTGCCCCATACCATTGCAGGTTGAAAATTTAATAGGTATGTTTGTGCTACAGAAGCTATGGGCCACAGGTAGATTAAAGTGAGGGCAGACCTGTAGAGTATTGATCAGTACTGCTGTGAAAAATAGAAGCCTATACAGATGTTAATGGACCCCCCTACCCCTTATCTGCATCAATAATTATTATTCATATACTACAGGTATGTTTTTCTCAAAACCTATTGTTGGGACTTGTGTTCTATTATTTTTCCTATATTTAATTGGTTGCATATTAACATACCTAGTTCAAATAACACTGCTGGTGGCCTGTTGCCATCAATGTAACTGGCATACTGTTACAATGCTTACTGTTGTTCCATTTATCCATGTGTTCTTTATGCTATGCAACTGTTTCAAATCTGTTCTTTTAGGCTAATTGGAACACCCATGCATGCTGATATAACTAATTATGAAATGTTTTGATCATGACTAACCAATATATCTTGGAAAACCTCAACACAATAGCACATTTGGAAATGCAGGTCCCAGTGGATCCACCTGTCCCACCTCATGTGGCTGTGGCATCGGGTCCAAGCACATCTGGAACCCAACCAGGAACTTCTTCCTCTGCTGGTTATGCACCAACTTTGGGTGGAACCACCTCAGGGGATGGGGTCCGTTCCCCATCAGGTGCGGGCACTGAGAGGAGCCTGTAACCCGCCGCATGTTCCTGGGTACCTGGAGGGGTAGGCTGCCCCTATTGTACAGTCCCCAGCACAGACTTTTTCGGGACATGAAGATGCAGTGGTGAGGGCCCATGGATGGGGACCTCAGTCCCACTGTAAGCATTTGGGGGCTCATGGGCCTCTGATTCCCATCCACCCTCCCCATTCAAGGTGTTTACCTCCCCATGTGTCATATACCGCCCCTGTTTGCAGTCTTGTGTGTCTTGACTGTCTCTGAATGCAACATATCCTACCCAATCTACCTCCCCAAACATACCTACAACCCTTCCCAAACATCCCACTCTCACCTTAATTAAAAAAGGGCATCTGTCCCTCAAAAAAATAATTGCCCCATAAGTAGCTTTACATTTTGCCCCATGTCCAGTGATGTAATTCAATCTACACTCAAATTACTCAACAAATGTATGTCACCAACACACCTCCCTGTGAGGTGTGGGGCTGTAAATTCCAAATTTTCCACATTATTTACAGCTGTTGCTGCAGAAGAAATGTAGAGCTATGGTCCTTTCCTGCACCCATCCTGCACATCCCTAGCTGCTTTTCCTAATGTTTTACCCCCTGCTTGCCCCCATTTCACCACTTTCCTATCACCCTCTTTTTTTCTTTATTTAATATTAGTGTGGGTTTAGGTGGAAATAAGTGCACTAAGCATAACTAAGGGGACTTAACCGTCTCTTAGCATCGCTTAGCTTTATGCAAAACCACACAAACCCGCTTACAACTGCTTAAAAGTGCTTTAATCATTCTGTCTGAATAAGGCCTTGTTTGCCCAGCAACAAAATTATCAGACTTACCAAATCTCAAACCCAGGATCCTGTGTACTACAAGCAGAGTAGCATACCTCTACACCATCTGAGCTGTTTAAATTTGTGATGCTTTCACAAGCACATTATGCATTATTGTCATTTAACATTAGTGGAAAAAAAGTCATTCCTACAAAGTCTTGACCCAAAGACCGTGTGCACCATAATCACAACAACTCACTGCTACACCATCTGAGTTGTAGGAATTTGTAATGCTTTTACAAGCATATCAGGCATTACAGCCATTTAATATAAGGGGAGAAAATACACATCCCTGCCAAGTCTTAAACCCCAGATCTTGTGCATGCAAGTCACAGCAGTTACTACACTCCAAATGAGCTGTGAGAGTTATGAATGCTTCAGTAAATATATCATGTAAGATGGTCATCCAGCATTAGGGAAAATCCTGTGGAATTAGTAATGTTTTATATATATATATATATATATATATATACATATATATATATATATATATATATATATATATATATATATATATATATATATATATATATATATATATATATATATATATATATATATATGTAGGTCTAGGATTATTCACTAAAAGCACATTTCACTGAAACACATTTGACTGTGCACAGTTCACTGAAAGCTCAATTCACTGAAAACACAATTCACTGAAACACATTTCACTGAAAGTTATATATGGCCTTTTCCCCACTGTAGTGTGACCCTGGAGTTAGAATATATAGTAAGGGGGTGTGGGGGGCACTTGGCAGGTGTGGGGTTGTGGATCCCCCACCTATTTTAAATATTTTGAACTATACACATGGATACTTGAAATTTCAATAAATTACTCTTTTCTAAACTTAATATATATCCAAACTATATGGGGGGGTTTGCCCCCACACCCCCTCTTACTATATATTCTAACTCCAGGGTCACACTACAGTGGGGGAAAGGCCATATATAACTTTCAGTGAAATGTGTTTCAGTGAATTGTGTTTTCAGTGAATTGTGCTTTCAGTGATGTGTGCACAGTCATTTGACTTTCAGTGAAATGTGCTTTCAGTGAATAGTCTTAGACCCATATATATATATATATATATATATATATATATATATATATATATATACACACACACACACACACATATATATATATATATATATATATATATATGTATATATATATATATATATATATATATATATATATATATATATATATATATATATTTACACCCAACCTCTTAGTGCAAGACATCTGCACAAAGCCTGACAAAGTGGGGGGATAAAGGCCAAATGATAGGGACATAGTTACATATTTGAAATATGGATGTTATAAGCTTAGAAGGTTGCTAGGGTATCACGGTTTGTTTTCACATATATTTTCTGATAGATTTCAAGTCTGAAACACAAATGACTGTCATCATTTAGTGATGTCACTGCTCACATCATCCCAGTGATTTGTCAGAAATCCACAACAGTTATGGGGAACAGACCAAAAATATGAGCCACACATCTGGACAGTCTATAGAAATCTGGACAGTGGAGAGGTATGACTACAGTCATGTAACAGAAGGGAAAAACACTGAGAGCTGCCAACCATTTCACCCAGAACCTTCTGAACTACAGTCAGACCAAGTACCCCAAATCAGATCTGGGGAATTACTCATGCATTTGCAAATATTTCATGCACTACAGGGATGATGTAACTGTAGAGAAAAACAGACTTCAGTGAGAAATTGTCTACCCTCAACTATTTGCACCACAGTCACAGCAAAATACCAATAAGCCAACTGAACTCTAGAGTATAATGACTGTTTGAACAAACATATCCTGATTGCCAGTCACACACTACTCCTACATATACTGCCCCAAGTAACAGTGTACTTGGAATCTTGAGGGGTTACGGGACATTTCTCAGCCTGCCCCTACAAACATATACAGCTGATAGAAAACCAGCAACTGTAGCAGTATGCACAGTCAGATAGAAAAGGATCTATGAAACTCACATCTGCCCCTCTCCCTACTCAGCCCAACAAACATTTACACACTACACTGCTACACAGACTTGACAGTCTGTTAAAATGGACAGGTATATATAACTCTGAACTGTACAGATTTCCACCGAATACCAGGGTGTGGGACCATATTTATGGCAACTGTCTCATAACATTTCTGGGATTCTGCTTAATCACTGGGATGATATTAGGAGGGAAGTCACTAAATAATGATATACCATACCTCTGAACCTCTTACTGCAATACATCTGGACAGAGCTTGACATACTTGGGGGACAGAGGGCCAAAAATAGGGACATATCTGAAATAATGGTGTTATAAACTGAAAGAGTTGCTGGTGTTACACTGTTTGTTGTAACATAACATTTTTGAAGGATATGAAGTTTGAAACACAAATGGATGTCATCATTTACTGACTTAAATCGTCACATTATCCTACTGATTTGTCAAAAACAGAAATTATCTGAGGAACAGACCAGGCATAAGAGGCAAACCTCTGCACATTCTGCGGAAATCTGGACGTTTCAGAGGTATGTCATATACATATCACTGACAGACTTCAAATTACACAGTAAATGCATGTCCAACAGCAATACTTACAACCTGTCCCTAATTCTGGAACTTTGTCCCCCATTTTGTTGGTCTTTCTCCACATTTCCTGTCCTAAGAGGTATTTCCACCTACCTTCATTGAAGCTGTAGCTCCCATACCTCCATAATGTCCTCCTCACAGGCAAGGAAAAGGGGCAAATGCCCACATGAAGGACTTAATTATAGCACTGTATTGCTATGGCATTGGCTAATGGAAAGACAACACAGCTGTTCTGGATGCAATAAGCAAGTGGGAGACACTAATTGGTGCACAGGTCATCACCTGCTCATGAGTATTACCTACAAAAGGCAAGCTGCTGCCTATTCAAAACAGGTCTGAACTTTTTACACAAAGACAGACTGTGACTACACAAACCTAAATATTTGCATTCTTCCGAGAAAACTCTTCAGCACTATAACAGATATGTCAGTAAATTAAGCATGTAATGGAATACAGAAAGTGGGGCTGCAATAATGTGAAATAGGAAGTTAAACAATAGGTCTCAACAAGACTTGCTGGACTGACATGTTGCTGTCCAGCACCTACGGCCATTCCTGCTGGCTCTGTCTACAGTGACATAGATCACAGCTCCGGACCATGAGTCACCCCAGCAAAGGTCAGCTCACATATGAGTACTACTGGAGTGTCTGTTGCCCAATACTGACTGTGACACTGCCAGGTCAGCTACCTGGGATGTTGTAAATATTCATATGTGACCTGTGAATGCTACTATGATACATATGCTTGTCTTACAAATATAAGAGAGCTATATAGGGTATGTGCATAGTAAGCAACTGGCGCAGAAGTGTGTGTTGAACTGTATGTTATATACTGAGCTCATACCTTTCAACTGTCCAGTGTTTTGCAGACTGACCACATGTTTGCCTCATATTTGTAGTCAATGCCTCATACAGTTGTGTTTTGTTTGGCAAATCACTGGCAAATCAGTAAAGGCTGAATTCATAACATAATAGCATACATTTGAATGTCAGAGGTCATATCCTTCAGAGTATTCCTGTGAATACAAAACCTACTTGCTAGCAACTAAATGTGCTACAGCTAGATTTATAAAGTGTCACTATTTTCTGGCCTTTGCCCCCCCATTTATGTGTGCCTTTGTCCAGCTGTCACGCTCTAATAGGTTGAGAGGTATGACTGAGCTGCAAGAGTGTAAACACAGTGTGCCATACTGACAAAGAACAGAAAAGTATATCAAGTATTACCTGTGCACATGTATGTATTAATAGTAGAAGCTGGAAGCCTCAAACATACAGATTGCAAATTGTCAAGTAAATAGGCTGTACTTGTTTTACAAATGTGTAGCTCCAGTGCATCAAACAGACATAAATGTCTATAGCTACAGGTTGTTGTATTGCCTTTAAACATAAATGATTACTAGGTTGATTATCATTGCTAAGTTGAAATTAGAGAAGTGTTTAACTGTGTTATGACTTACAGTGCTACACATACATCAGACAGATATGTACACCTGACACAGAGAAGTATGTTATTTGCTGTTAGCCTGTGAAATGAAGGCAGGTGTGAAACACTGATGTAATATGAGATAACACAGCATTAATGTGGATTATCACTTTCAGACCTGTCACACACAAACAGCTTTGCATGTTGTATAGGAACTTGACAAATGTTACATCTTTTACATATATATGGCAATATGGCATATCTGTCTGATGTTTGTGGGGTCTGCATTGCTTTGAGAATCAGTCATCTCTGTATGTAAGTTAGATTTGAAGCTCAGTATTAAGCTTTGATGACTTGTATTTTGTATGTTATTGTAGTATTACATTTGTTTTGTTATATGTATTCTGTTCTGTTGTACTGTTCACAGTTCTTGGCTATGGTCTATTAACAAAGGTTACCAAAGAATTCTTTTGAAACATGCGAATAGCAGCAGTTAAGTAGTATGCGTAGTTGAGGCACATCTTTGCTCTCTTAATTACAAATATCTGTAGTTAGCTGAAGTGTTTCTGTCATGTGCAGTGTTCTGAGCATCAGTCATATCTGCATTTAATGTTGGTATGAAGTTCTTTAGTTAAGCTTTGGTCACATCTGTTTTGTCTTATTCCAGTATTGCATTTGTTTTGTGAAAAGTGTTCTGTTCTGTTGGAGTTGTAAGGGTTGTTGTGTTCAAATATTTGTTGGCATGTGACTTGGCCACCCCTACTATAAGTCTCATTTTGAGCATACCTTCCAGTTGTATCTCATCAGCTCATCCTATTGAGCAGAATATCGTGTTTCATCCCTTTCCATGTAATCTATAAACAAAAAACATTTTACTGTATTTATGTCTATTCCAACTGTATTACTTCAATTTGCTGTCACTGCCTGTTCTTACAATGACTCAGTTGCACTTATTCTGCTGCATTTAGTACTGCTTGTCAGTAGCTTGGTGTAATTTTGTTATGCTAAGGCTGTGCGTTTAAGCACATGGGCTTCAGGCCAGTTCTTTTACATGAAGTAGATTTGTGGACTGCATTGTTGTGGGAGGGGAGGCTACATTATGCCCTTCTGAGTTACAACTTGCTGGTTAAAGCCTCATTGTGACTGCTCATTTGAACTGTGTTTTTCTGACATTGGTATACCTTGTTTTCTGTAGCATACACTACATCCTGACCTGCTGAATATAGCTTTGTTTCTATAACTTGAACACTAATCCAGACCATCTTTTTTGGAGAGTGTTCCCCTGCACCTTACTGGCAGGAGTGTGCAGTTAGAAATTATGTGACTGAAGAGTGCTGGAACAGGGCACTGTTATGAGCTTTACAGTTGGTTAACTGGTTAATCCATTTAAATTTGTTTGGTCTTGTTTGCTATTGTCATATTTAAGTGTGTATCTGTTCACCTGTGTTACACTGACCAAAAAATATTTTAAATATCTTTAGCATAGTCTGGTTACAGGCTTTGCTGCAGTCACATCTGTTTGTGTGATTATTGTGTTTCCTGCTATGCCATCTAGTGTTTTCTAGGGCCTGCCTACACTTACTGCGAGTTAGTGAACTGGTTGTCACTGGTCTGCCATAGGATGTTGAGCTAAGAGCTCAGAGACAAGGGTTGATTGGGCACTTCCAGTGATCCTATGTTACCTTTATTGTTGTGGTATTTAAACCCAGCATGTGCATGGCTTTGTGCTTTGTGCAATTTTAACACTTTGTGAGGTATCCCAGTTGCATTTCTTTCCCTTACTTGCACTCCTGTGTGAGTGAGGCCCTCGTCTGCAGGTACTGTATGTCCTGATGTTATCCAGCCATACTCACACCTATAGGTGTTATCCTCAGATAGTACCCACTCTACTATCCCTGACCTCTCTTCCACAGATGCTGATAACCATGGACAGACAATTTCCTGTGCTTTCTCATGCTAGTCCAGTTGATATTGGCATCCTGACACAGTGTAGCCACTGCCTTATGTACACAGAAAACTGTGTGCTACTACCACCTGGGAACACAATATGTGAAAGTTGCAATCACATTAATAGCCTAGAATCCTTGCTGTCTCAGTCACATGACAGTACATGATTGACAGACTACAATGCTTTGCCAGAAATGGCCTTCATCTTTCTCCCCTGTGCTTTAGGATTCTGGCAAATGCACTTGCCTTCCCCATAGTGCCTTTTGTAGGCAAAGTCATGAGCAGAAATTACCAGCATGACAGCTTATTATAAAGGAAATGTGCAGGTAATGCTGCTAAATGCTAGGAGTCTTAGCATGAAACTAAAGTCATTGCAAATGTTCCTTATCCTGGAAAATGCTGGCATTTGTGCAGTCACTGCAACCTGGTTTGAAGCTGTGGAGAGACACTAACCTTGTCAGGTTACTCATCCTGCCATACTTTCAGACCCCAAATGGAGGGCTGCAAAGCCAAAGGAGGTGGAGTTTTAAACTTTATCATACACATTCACACCTCCAGGCTGGTCAAACAGTATGACACACAAGAGACATCCCAAGTGCAGTTAACTGTTGCCAAAACACCTATTCAAATCATAGCTAGCTACAGACCTCCAAACAAGACTCAGAACACCCACTACACCTATGCGGACTTACTTGAATCTGTCAAGCTTCAACCCTCTACCCTGATCCTGGGTGACTTTAGCTACCCAACCATAGTGTGCGTGACCTATTCTACCTGAACATGAATGCACAGAGATTCCTCTGCTTTGTCAATGCCAATGCATTGGATCAGTTGGTCAACACCCCTATGACAGGTAGAAATATCCTGTATCTGGTCCTAACCAACATGTGTAGCCATGGTAACACTCCTACAGTGTCATCCTCCTTGGTATGATCTGAGGTCACCATCTCCCCTGCTGCCCCCCCATTAAGGTCAAACAAAAAACACTTTTCCAAAACTGACTATAAATCTCCTCAGAGCAGGTAAAAGCAGCTTCACAGCCACTGTCCTATCAGTTGGAACTAGCAGTAATGTCCAAGCCTACACCAAAATACTACATGAGCACCTACATAGCTGTATGGACTCAGCAATACCTGACAGGACAAATCATCTCCTTCAAGGTAGAGTAAACCTCTGTGGTTGACAGCAGCAATACACAAATGCTTTAATAGTTGGAAATATTCACTGTACAGGGTCAAGAAGGAGCAGATGCCAAATTGGAAGCAATTTCACCTTTTTCTGAACAAACAAATAAGGTCACAGGTGAATTTCCCTAAGGCTAACTTCGAGTGGAAATTGGTCACATCCAGCAAGGCCAATCACAAGGCCTTCTTCACATATGTCTGCAATCTCAGAGGCAACACCCAAATCTGCTCTATAGTGGTGGTCAGTAACACCACATACACATACAGCATAGATGTAGCCAACCTGCTGCAGACAGGTTAATTGAATACCTCACCCCCCTGTCCCTCCATCCGTAAACAAGGACATGCACAGCACCTGCCCCCTCCCCTCATCACCAGGGAGCAGGTCCATAATGCCCTCTCAAAGACAACAAACTGAAGTCTCCATGGGGCCTGATACAATCCCTGGCTGCATCCTACATAAACTCAGGCATGAGCTCTCAGCTCCATTACACACTGTAGTCAACCAAAGCCTGAGCACGAGTGTCATTCTGTCTGCATGGAAGACAGCCACTGTCATCCCTCTACACAAAGGTGGAGCAATCCACTGACCCAGTCAATCATATGCACATCAGCCTAACAATTCTGATCTGCAAGGGCATGGAAGGCATTATCAAGGACCTTAAAAGCAGGGACATTGACAATCTCAAAGTGCTTGAGCCCATGCGTTTGGTATTGTCAAAGGGAGATCAGGCCTGTTACATCTGGTCGCCTTCTTTGAAGTGGTCAATAAACACATGGACAAGGGGAAGACAGTGCACACTGCCTACTTTCACCTAGCCAAAGCCTCTGACAATAGTCCCCAGTCAGCCATGATACATAAGCCTACGCAGCTAGGCATCAATCTATATGGTACCAGATGGGTAGCTAACTGGCTCAATGATAGTATCCACTTGGTCAAAGTAGTGGAAGCCACCTCTAGTAGTAGGCCCTTAAAGAGCAGTGTACCCCAAGGATCAGTCTGGGGGGGTCTCTACTGTTTGAGATATATGTTTCTGAGGTTCAAGACAAAACCAGTGGTCTGTGGCTGACCAGGTTTACAGATGACTGCAAGCTGGCCACTGTCTTACATTTCCCAACTGATCTGAGCATCCTCCAAGAGGCTCTTACCCAAATAAATGACTGGTGCCAGAAGCATTGTCTCAAACTGAATGCCAGGAAATGCATTATTATCCCTGTTGTGGCAGATGTCATCCACACTAATTATGACAGTAATAACAATGTACTAAGCATGCAGTCAGGTGTGAGGTGACTTGTGCACCAAGGTTGATAGCAATCCCACCGCATTGGCACCATTGTACGGAAGGCTGTCTACATGGGCCACCTCACAAATAAACATATGTCATCCAGGAACCAGGAGGCCATAACATCCCTGTACTCCACCCTTATCAGACCCATTACTGAGTACAATGGCTCCTTTTGCAGCTACCTTGCCAAGCACATGCAGCAGTTGCAGAGACCACAGAGGTTCCTGACCAGGAAAATCCAGAGTCTGCAAAATCTATCCTATACAGATAGGCTGAAAGCCCGGTCCCCCTACTCAGTCTCATACAGACTGTTCATAGGTGACCTGTGTCTGGCATACAAAGCCATTTCCAAACTGCCCTTGATGGAGTTTCTGCATATCCATAAGACAAACCCCACTCACGCAACCTGCACGCAAGACCATCACCCAGTCTGTGACATGAATAGTACTTGTTGGTGGGATAGATATGTGTCCCAAACAATGCAAAGTCTGTAAAATACCCTCCCTCTCCATGTCTAGCCAAGTACCTCTATAGCCTTCTTTGAGAAGAAGCTGGACAACTGCATGGGAAACAGAAAAGACACCCCTGGGATCCCATCTGCATCCCAGCTCAACAGGGGAAACAGGTGCTGACTTTGAAAGACTCCAACCACACAGCAACATGAAATATCCAAAAAATATACTCAGGAGGCAGTCACTGGAAACAAACTCCAACTTTTAATGGTGCTTCTGTTACATCGGTAAACAGCCTTCAAGGAATAACATAAGCCACCAACCATTCCCATTTTATGTCAAACTGCTCCAATTAAACAATCATCTCATCACCCAATGATCTACTGCAAGAACCTGCTTAAACAAACCTACGCTTAAAAAGGGGTAAAATATTTTTCCATATACAATAAGTAACAAAACATCAGATATACATATTATAAGTTATACATTTAAATTCACATCTAGATTCATACCTTTAGGTTTTAAAGTATTATAATTTAGAATGAACCTGCTTTCCATTTTTAACAAACTAGCTAAAAATACCCACCCTTAGCAAGAAAAGGTGTAGCCAACACACTAAAGAAGAAACTAACAGAAAGTTAATGTGCATTAATAAAGTGTTCAGCTACTGGGCTATCCAAATTCCTAATTCTAATATGTCCCAGATGTTCAAGAATTCTAACTTTTACCATACGTTTTGTCTCCCCAACATACCATCTCACAGGAGTACACCCACACCCTACAATATAAACCACCCCACTAGGAACACATGAAAACCTTCCCATGGAACGAAATTATTTACCATTAAATTTTCTGCCTGAAATGTTCTTAATCCTAGAACATACTTTACATCTTCCACAAGGGAAGGGACCCATATTAGCCCCCTGGAAAGAAACCTTGAAACCTAACAACTCCCTTAAATTTAAATACCTCTGATAAGAACAAATGATTTAGTTGCTCATCTCCACATACCACTGGCCACAAATCATTCACTGACCTCCTCAAAATATCAGAAAATGGGGAAAATCTGGTAACAAAAAAACAACACTTTTTCCCGCCTATCAGTTTTCTGATCTGAATGATGCCTTTTAAAACCATCATAACTATTATGTCTCCTACCACAGCTGCTGCACCCCCCACCTTTAACACAATATCCTTAGTTTTTTTCAAACTAACACTAGAATAACCCTTTTGCAACAATTTCTGTTCCACCTTCATGAACTCTTCTTCCACCAAACTCTTATCAGAAGTATTCTCGTAAATCCTTTTAAATTCACCCATAAGCAATGCTTCCATAGGGTGCATGCTATTGGCCTATAAAAAAATTATTAACTGAAGTAGCTTCACATGGGGTTTATACTCTACCTTCAAATATTCCTTAACATAAAATTACACATCCAGAAATTGTATATTCATTATATCCACAGTAAATGTAAACTGCAACCCCAGTTCATTCTGGTTTAACTGATCAATAAATACAGAAAACTTATCCAAATTCCCCTACATATAAAAATTAAATCATCAATGCAACGCTTAAACAAAATAACATTCTTTGCAAAACATTCTGTAGAATAAATAAATCTATTCTCAAAAATGGCCATACAAATAATAACATAGCTGGGGGGCAAAAGAAGCCCCCATCGCTGTGCCTTCTTTTTGGAAAAATAATCAGCCCAAAACAGAAATAATAATGCAATACTTCCACCAGAAAGACTGTATGTGGTCCCTCCCCTTACATCCAAAGAACTGCTTCTATTCCCCACCTTCTTTTAATATTGTTATATAAAGCTTTAATATCAACTGTACCACATTAAAAATCTTTACACCACTGAATTTTGTTCACTTCTTGACAAATATCAGCAGTGCACTTAATATGGGAAGGAATTTTAGAAAGGAAAGTTCTTTAAATAAAAATAAAAAAAAATCCCAATATTTTGCATGAATGACTCCACACCCACCACAATTGGTCTACCAGGGGTGGTCATTTAGATTCGTGTGCACTTTAGGGATGGCATAAAAATAGGGTCTTTGGGATGTTTAACATACAACTTACTTGTATTTCTCTCTGTGAAAAAAAAACAATGCCTGGATTCAAGATAAACCATGCAAGAATAAGACTATTCTTCCAATGAATGGTTTGTGTCCATTTAGCACAGTAGCATGCCTTTAATATTCATGAAGGCATGCTGCTGTACTTCCTATATAGACACGAACTGTGAACAGTGCAAGGGGTGTGTCTAAGTAGTGCACGGACACTGAACATGCACTCTGCAGTCCAAAAGTCCCATACGGCACTTTCTAAGCTGAACTGGCATAATATTAGAGATTTACTCTAATATTATGCCAGTATTTCAGTGTCCATGGACACTGAAATGAGATAATGATCATTTCAGTGTAAGTGCTGTATGACACCTCTGCATCCTGCTAAATCAAGAAATGTGTGCAAATGCACAAATAACGGGGGATAAATCCCTCAAACGGTTAAAGAACACATATTGCCCACCAAACATAGAAAGTTGATAGAGAACAGGTCATGCATTAGCATGAATTACTGAAGGATAGATGTCTGAAAGAAAATGTATGCCAATATTCTCTTGCAGCTGTGCATGTTGACAAAGGCACAAAAGATGGGGGGAATAAAATAATAAATTAGGGACATGCCTGGAAAATTGCTCTCACACACTTAGAAAATTGATAGAAAACAGGACATGTATTAGCAGATGTCTCTGAAGGATAGAAGCCTGAAAGCCAAGTGAATGCTATTATTTCATGATTGCAGTCCTCAATAAGTTGTCAGAACTGGAATAAACTACCTATCTATATCAATCAAAGCTCCTCATTAGCACTCTTCAAGAAAAATCTTGATGATTGGATGGGAAATAGGAGAAATTCACGGGATCACCTCTGTGGCTCTACTTGACAGTGGCACAGGAAAATAATTTTCTTGGGTGGCAAAAGCCAGGGTACATTTTTGGCTGGGCTTTGTATAGGCCCCAGGGCCGATAGCCTAGTACCTACCGATGAACCTATGAACCTATGAAATGTGAGCAATGCAAAGTAGTGCACAGCTATGCTAACCTGGTGTAAGAATTACTTAAATGTAAATGCTAAGCAATAAGTAGCCCAGCTAAGTAGATTTGCGCATTGGTAAGCAGTGCTCAACATCTATCCCTTTAAGCACTGCCAACCTTAGCTAACTGTGTTTGCACGTTGCTTAGCTTACCTCAGCATATTCAAAATGGTCCAATGATGTCAAAGGGTGAGAATTTGGCTCTATTTAAACCTCGCAGGTGGGAATACAGCCATAACCAGTTGTAGCTCATCCTTGCAGGCACTATGGCTGGCATAGGAGAGGGTTCGCACATTCAGGCTCAATGCAGGGGCATTCAGGAATCTAGGGTCATGGTTGGTCTCCTAGTGAAAGACCATGAGGAGAGACTGCTGCAGGGCAAGTACCAGGGCTCCCAATACAAAGTGGAGGCATGGGACTGTCTCGCACATGATCTCACCAGTTCTACTGGCATCCCTCTAACTGGTGAGCAGGTACAGCACCATTTTGCTGACCTCAAGCATAGGAAGAGGGAGTTCTTGGACCAGTGGATCCAAGAAGCATGGCACAGAATGTCCCAGAAGTGTGTAAGTATCAGTATCATTTAGTGTTCACCAAAGTCTAGCCTGTGTATGTGATTGTTAGGTATGCATAAATGTTTCTTTATCTCCTGTACAGCTGCAGATGAGAGGGCTGCAAACATAGATGCCCATGCCAGCAGGATACTAAGGCTGCACCAGGAGGCTGGTGAGTACAAATCTAGCTTGCAGTATTCAGGGAAAATAAATAGAAAGTAGTAGAATGTCAACTGCCAGTAGGTTAAAATGTGTACTGTGTATAATGAATAAATGAGATGTTAGCAGAGTAATACAGATGTACAGGATCTCTATCAATAAAAGTGCCAGTACCCTTCAATAAAACTAAAAATCACAGACTGTTGTGTTTACTTTGGTATGTGGTGGTATGAATCTTAATGGTTACAGGTTCTGCACAGCAACTATGGCTCTGACAGCATGAATTAATTGAGGATCATCTCACAAAGATTGTGTAGCTGTAAAACAGGAGATTAACTATATGAAATGTTCCATGCACCAAAATCTGATCCCTGAATAGTAATCTGTAAACTAGTATACTGTATCCCCTACAGCAGTGCTTAGTGTTAACCATTGCTTTCCGGATTGCATTATGTCAAAGTATTAATACACGTTACAAGAAATATCTGCCTTGCATGAATGTCAGAATTACAAGGTCAGATTGTCCAACCAAGAGACTATTAGGTAGAAAACAGTAAAACAACAAAAACAGTTCCTCAATAGCTCATTGTGTTGAAACACAACCTTGTTGTACTTTTTTGCACAAACAGGCACGGTTCAAATCAAAGGCTGTACTAATACACTGTGTACAACACTTTCACTGTCCAGCCCCCAAGCTGCAAATGACATAGAGATAAGTACACACACCAAGGTTTCTTCTCTTATAAATGTCCCTCAAGTGTCACGCTGTCATGGCTAGTGGTCACCGTTGCCAATACCCAGGGTGGCAAATAGAAATCCAGGTGGAGTATAGCAGTAGTACACACACACACACACACACACACACACACACACACACACACACACACACACACACACACACACACACACACTCACACACACACACACACACACACACACACACACACACACACACACACACACACACACACACACACAGTATGAGGGCAGGGCACCCTGTCAGTGTCACATATGTAACCTTGAATATGTGATAATGTGTAGAAACAGTCAGGTAGTGTTAGAAGGCTTTAGTAATACACTGTGTACAAACATTCTACTGCCCAACCCCAGGCCATAGGTAGATGTAAAGTGAGATCATACCTGGAGAGTAATGAGTAGAATAATCATCTGTACAGTTGTGAACAATTGAAGCCTATACAGTTGTTAATTGACATCTCTCTCTCTGCACCAATAATTCATACACATAATCAATGGGTATGTTTTTCTCTAAAACTATTATTGTGACTTATTCTATTGTTCTACAAATATTGAATCATTTGATTATTAATGTTGCCCGTTTAAATACCATCATTGATGGCATGTTGCTATCAATGTAGCCTGCATGCCATTATGATGCCTACTGTTGTTCCATTTATGCATGTGTTCTGTTTGCTATGTAACTGTTCCAAATCTGTTGTTTTTGGTTAATTGGAACACCCATGCATGATATTAAAACTAATTTTGAAATGTTTTTTTCATGACTAACCAATATATTTTGGAAAATCTCAACATCATAGCATGTCTGGGAAGGCAGATCCCGGTGGTTCCACCTGTCCCACCTCATCTGGCCATGGCACCAGGCCCCAGCACATCTGGGACCCAACCAGGGACCTCCTTGTCTGCTGGTCCTGCACCACCTTCTGGTGGAACTGCCTCAACAGGAAACCGTCACCCATAGCCAGGTCCGGGGTTTGGTGCATAGTGCCACCCAAAAGGAATTTGGTGGACAACTGCACCAGATTGAGGGCCACCTGGTGCACCTTGAGGGTCAGCCTGCCCCTCCAGTCCAGCCCCTAGTACAGCCACCTTTGGGACCATGAAGGTGCAGTGGTGACTGCCATTGGCTGGGGACCTCAGTCCCACTGTATCCATTTGGGGGCTAATGGGCATCTGATTCCCAACCACCCTCCCCATTCAAGGCATTTAACCCCCATGTGTCATATACTGCCCCTGTCTGCTGTCTTTTCTGTCTTGTCTGTCTTGCTACTCAACTTACCTAGCCGAATATACCTACTATCCTTCCCCAACATCCCACTCTCACCTTAAAAAAAGGACATTTGATCCCAAAAAAAAATTACGCCCCATACAGAGCTGTCCATTTTGCACACATGTCCACTGGACACATGTAATCTTGTCCAATTGGCTTGACAACACAGTACTGTTGCCCTCACCCCTCTCTCAGCGGTTTGAGTGCCCAAATTCACCTCCAAAGTCTGTAAAAATTCACAGCTATTGTTGTAGAAGAAATGGACAGCTATGGAACTTTCCTGCACCCATCCAGCACATCCCTAGCTACCTTTCATACTGTAATTCCCGCTGCATGCCCCTTTTTTCACCACTTTCCTATCACCCCTTTTTCTTTTCTTTTAAAGAAATTAGTGCGGGGGTAAGTGGAAATAAGCGGCGGTATGTGAAGCTAAAATGTATTAACCGTAGGTTGGCATCACTTACCATCATGCAACCCCCCACAAACCCGATTACAACTTCTTAAAAGTGCCTTAATCACTCTGTATCCATCAGACCTTGTTCTGCCCAAAAACAAAATAGTCAGCGCTGCCAAGCCTCAGCCCCAGGATGCTGTGCTCTACAATCACAGCAACATACTACTACACTATTTGAGCTGTGCCAAACTGTAATGCTTTAATAAACATATGCATTCCGCTCATTTATCGTTAAGGAAAAAGACAATCAGTCCAAAGTCTCCAACCCATGACCCTGGACACTATATTCAGAGCAATATGCCACTACACCATTTGAACTGTAGAAGCTAATGTTGTGTTTTAAAACATATTCTGCAATAGAGGCATATGACGTTAGGGAGAAAGCTCTGTGGAATTATTCATGTGTTGTACATAGACACAGACACACACACACACACACACACACACACACACACATATATATATATATATATATATATATATATATATATATATATATATATATAAATGTACGTACATAACATGCAGTGCAGTCAGACCTCAGAACCATACCTCTCAACCTCTTAGTGCAAGACACCTGTACAAAGGCTTTAGAAGGGGGGAATGGGCCAGATATAGGGACATATTTCAACTATCGCTGTTAGAAATGAAGACATGTGCTACAGCAACAGGTTGTGTTTCAGCAGACAATTACTGAAAGATATTAGGATGGATACTGAAATGTTATGTCATTATTTACTGACATAAATCCTTGGATCATCGCAGTGATCTACTAGATAAATACAAATACATTGTGGAACAGAAAAAAGTATGGGTCAAACATCTGTGCATTCTGTGAAAGTCCTGGAAGTGGAGAGGTAGGCTCAGAACCCCTTAGTGTAATGAATCTCGACCAAGCCTGACAAAGTGGGGGGTGGGACAAAGATATGAAAATAGGGACATATGCAAAATACATGAGTAGATAATCTGAGAAATTTGATGCAGTAACACTGTAACATATATTGACTAAAATATCACATGTTTGGGACTCAATTGCTTCTCATTAGTTACTGATCTCAATCCCCACTTCATCCCACTGATGGGTCAGGAATACATAACAGTTACAGGGACCAAACCGATGATATTGACCACACAAGTGGACATCCTACAAATCTGTGGACATAACAAAACATTAGGGAAACTACACTCAGCTAACAAGCAACATCCAAACTACAATCAGACTCTCGTAACACTATGCAAATCCAGCTCTGTGGCTGTACACATGCATTTGCATACATAACAGGCACTACAGTGATGTAAAACTAGTGGAAAACAGACACTGATGTGAAAGTGCATACCCACAACCAATTTCACCACAGTCACAGCGACATACCAGTATGCAAACTGAACACTACAGTATAATGACTATGTGAGCAACAATGTCCCATTTGCCATTCACACATTACCCCTACATATACTGCCCCAAGTCCCAGTGTAGTGGGAATCTTGAGGTGTTACGGGACATGTCACGGTCTGCCCGTACAAACATATACAGGCAATAGGGAATCAGAAACCGGAGCAGCATACACAGTCAGATAGAAAGAACCCATGACACTCACATGTACCCCCCTCCCTACACAGCCCAAATAACATATACAAACTACACTGCTACACAATCCTGACAGTCTGTTAACAATTGCCAGACATACACAGACTTCTCAAATATACAGTTTTCTACAGAATGTATAGGCACAGGACTCATATATATGGCCACTTCCTTGTTACATGTCTGGGTGGTATATGACATCACTGGGATGGTACCAGGAATGAAGGCAATAAATAACGAATCTCTTAGTGCATGACATCTGGACAAAGCCTGACATAATTGGGGACAGAGGCCTGAACACAGGAGTATATTGGATATATTGCTGTTATAAATTTAGACAGTTGCTGGTGTTACTGGGTTTGTTGTCACATATCTTTTATGAGGGATATGAAGTCAGTAACACCAATGGATGTTATCATGTATTGACTGCATTCCCCAGAGTATCCTACTGATTAGCCAAGGACAACGACTGTCTGGGGAACAGACCAAACATATGAACAATGCATCTGGACAGTGTCTAGGCATCTGGACAGTGTAGAGGTATGACCACAGTCATGTAATAGCATGGAAATTCCCTGATAGCTGCCAAACATGTCACCCAGCACCTTATGAAGCACAATAAGACCAACATGATACTCCCTCATATCAGCTCTGGGCAATTACCCATGTATATTCAAATACAGCATGCACTACAGGGATGGAACTGTAGGGAAAATCAGATAGTGGTGCAAAAATGTCCACTCAAAAACCTTTGCACCACAGTCACAGCAACATACCAGTACCCAAAATGAACTCCAGAGTGCAATGACTGTCTGAAAAAACATATCCTGATTGCCAGCCACACACTACACTGACATACACTGGCCAAAACCATAGTGCACCGAGAATCCTGAGGTGTTACAAGACATTTCACAGTCTGCTCCTACAAGAATACAGACCTGATGAACCACCAGCAGTTGTAGCAGCACACACAGTCAGATAGGTAAAGGATGTATAGCACTCACATCTGCTACTCTCCCTACCCAGCCCAACAAACATCTACACACAACACTGCTACACAATCTTGGCAGTCTGTTCACAATGGCCAGACATACATAACTGTCATATGTACAGATTTCAACACCAACATTGAGCAGAAAAACAACATTTATAGCAACACAAAGCTTGGTGTTGTTTATTGGAAATAATATCACAGCATTTTGTGTTTGGATATGTACAGATTTCCACAGAATTTCCTGGGTGAGGAGCCATAATCCTGGCCCCTGCCACATACCACAGCCAGGAGTCTGATAGGTCACTGGGATTATAACTGGAGTGCAGTCGGTAATTAATTATATACTATACCTCTCCACCTCATAGTGCAGGATATCTGAATACTGCATGATGTACTTGGGGTACAGGGGACAGGAATGAGAGACATATCACACATAATGGTGTTACAAAGAGAAACAGTAGCTGGTGTTACATGTGTTGTTGTAACATAACATCCTTGAAGAATATGATGTCTGGAACACCAATGGATGTCAACAGTTAGTGACTACAATCCTCACATTATCCTACCAAATCCACAAAAACAGATGTTGTTCGAGGAACTGACCAAACATAACAGGCAAACCTCTGGCCACTCTATGGACAACATGCCAGTTGAGAGGTATGTCAGAGGCATATCACTGTCAGATGTCAAGTCACTCAGTAATTGCATGTCCAGATGAACCCTGTCAATCTAACAACCCTCCATGTGTATAACAACAGTAATGACATACAATTTGTACCCAATTCTGGAGCTTTGTTCCCCATGTTGTTGGGCTGTCTCCACATGTCCTGTCCTGTAAGGTATTCCTACCTACTGTCTGTGAAGCTGTAGCCCCATCACTTCGTAATGTCCTTTGCACAGGCAAGGAAAAAAGGCAAGGCCCACATGAAGGACATCCCATACATTGGAACTAGAAGCAGTGTCCAGGCCCACACCACAATACTATGTGGGCACCTACATAGCTGTATGGCCTCAGCAATACCTGACAGGACATCAACCCCCTAAAGGTAGGTTGAACACCTGTGGTGGACAGCAGCAGTACATAACTACCATCATAAGTGGAAATGATTGCAGGACGGGCCAAGAAGGAACAGGTGCCTCACTGGCAGCCATGTCTCCTTGTTCTGCACAAGCAAATAAGGTTACAGGTGATGTACACTAAGGCTGTCATTGAGTGCAAACTGGATACATCCATCAAGGCCAATCACTAGGCCTTCAAGACATGTGTCTGCAATTTCAGAGGCAACACACATATCTGCTCTGTAGTAGTGGTGAATAACAACACATACACATATGGCATAGATATAGTCAACCGGCTGCAGACAGGTGAAGTGTAAAGCTTACGCCCCCCTGTCAGCCATAAATACACATGTGCATGTACAGCACCTGCCCTTCTCCCCTCATGATCAGGAAGCAGGTCTGCAATGCCCTCTCAAAGCAACACACAGAGGTCTCCATAAGCCTGATACCATTCCTGGGTGCATCCTACATGAACACAGGCATGGGATCTCAGACCCATTCTGCAGTGTAGTCAACCACAGCCTGCGCACCAGTGTCATCCCATCTGTACAGAGGACAGACAGAAAGTTGATAGAATGAATGTTCTGAAGGATACACATCTGAAATGGAAATGTATGTCATTATGTCATGACAGCAGTACTCAAAGACATGGCCGAAAAACTCAATAAACTCCATTTAATATAGTAATATAATATTAATATGCAATAAGAGATAAACAAAAATATACAGCTCAGCAGTAAGTACAATTTTCATATTAAAATATGTGGTCAGTTATTTTTGTTACCCAGAGTAGTGTAGCTGGTGTAAAATGGAAGTGTAAGTGCATATAACATGTGAAACCACCCATGTATACATGTGTCCCATACAGTATAGTTAGACCCCTTGCTGCTGTAATGGAAGCAGATTTTATATTTTATAAGATATATATATATATATATATATATATATATATATATATATATATATATATGATATTATAATAATATTATAAGGATATAATAGTATAATAATATTATTATTGTTATAATAATATAATATATATATATAAATATATATAAAAGATATTTTATAAGAATGAACTGTGAGCAATGGTTACCAATGCTCAGCTATGCTTAGCAGGTTTAAGCATTGCTCAAATGTGAATGCTAAGCAGCAAGTAGTCAGCTAAGCGGATATGCACACTGATAAACATTGCAAAGTGAAACCAACACAGATTAAGCATCTGCACATTTAGCCCTGTGTTGGCATAGCTTAGTGCCATGCAAACCCACACAAACCTGCTTACATCTGCTTAAAACTGCTTTAGTCACTCTTTTCCATCAGCCACTATTCTTTCTAGCAACAAAACAATCAGCACTGACAAGTCTCAAGCCTAGGACCCTGTACACCATAGTCAGAGCAACATACCACTACACCATTTGGGTTGTAAGGCTCACTGTTGCTTTTTCAAACATATGCAGTAGAGTCATTCAACAGTAGAGAAAAGATTCCATAAACTCAGTCAGGTTTTGTATTTATACATATACACATGGAGATGCATATATATATATATATATGGTTCTACCTCACATAAACGAAACACCACAACACCGACAACGCAATCACCGACACCACATAACCGACAGTACAAAAACACGAAATCCCACATGCCCGACAACGAAATAACCGACGGTACACAAACACGAAACCTCATACACTTCACACACCACAATCAACAACCAAAACACATTCCCCATCCAAAAACCACATACACAACACAAGCACACCAAAATCCCTACAAACCCACACTAAACCACACATACACAACTACCTACAACCCTGACCCAAACCCTAACCCTAAGGTCCGTCACTACCGCACACTTACCTGACCCGCTCCTAACCCTAACTCACTTATCCCGCCCCTAACCCAAACACAATCACTACCACACTTACCTGACCCGCTCCTAACCCTAACTCACTTATCCCGCCCCTAACCCAAACACAATCACTACCGCACACTTACCTGACCGCTCCTAACCCTAACTCACTTATCCGCCCTAACCCAAACACAATCACTACCGCACTTACCTGACCCGCTCCTAACCCTAACTCACTTAACCCACCCTATCCCCACTTACCTTACTCGCACCCTAACGTCCGTCACTACCGATACTTACACAGCCTTTTCCCATTTCGGCATCCTCGGCGTCGGTGCTTTCATCCGTCGGGTCGGTCTTCTGCTTGTCGATCTTCTAGGTCCCGTCGCGTCGGTCTTCTGCTGTGTCGATCTTCTGGGGCTCATGATTTCCTGCCGATGTTCCGCGTGTCGTTGAAGTGAGGTAGAACCATATATATATATATATATATATATATATATATATATATATATATATATATATATATATATGGAAAAATATATACATGATATAAATAGAGATATACACATAAACTATATACATATACATATATACAATTAAATATATATATATATATATATAAAGTAAAAAAAAGTAAAACAAAATATATGCTCATAACATGCAGTGGAGTCATACCTCACAACCATACCTCCCCACCTCTTAGTGCAAGAAACCTGGCCAAAGGCTGTCCAAATTGGTGGGGGGGAGGTGACAATGGGCCAAAAGTAGGGACATGTTTTAAATATTTCTCTTATAAATGTAGAATGTTGCCATAGTGACAGTGTTTGTTTCAGCATACATGTTCTGAAGGATGTGGGTTTTGAAACTGAGATGTAAGTCATCATTTACTGTCAGAAATCCACAGATCATCACAGTGATTTACTAAGGATATAAAAATAATGAATTTGTGGAACAGACCAGAAATATAAGTGATAAATCTGGACAAGTCACCTTCATTTTACCTAAAGTTCATTTGCCCAACAGAAATTTCAGGCAGCCTAGTTGCCTGACAGTTTATTTGCCTGACAGTTCATTTGCCCGACAATTAGAAAAAGGCAAGTAAAAGGTATATGTCCTTTTCCCCACTGCAGTGCGATCCTGGAGTTAGAATATATAGTTAGGGGGTGTAGGGGCGGAGCACCCCACCTACTTTGGTTTTATATTGTGCAGTTTGCTTTTTTATAGTTCACTAAAACCAGCGTGGGTGGGAGGCTTCAACCCCCACACCCCCTAACTATATATTCTAACTCTAGGATCGCACTACAGTGGGGAAAAGGACAAATACCCTTTACTTGCTTTTTTCTAATTGTCGGGCAAATGAACTGCTGGGCAAATAAACTGTCAGCAATTCGGCTGCCTGAAATATCTGTTGGGCAAATGAACTGTCAGGCAAATGAAGGCGACCCACCTGGACATATTGCAACAATCCGGACAGTCCAGAGCTGGGTTCAAACCCCCTTAGTGAAACAAATCTGGACCAAGCCTGACAAAGTGGGTGGAGAAAGCCATAAAATAGGGACATATCTGAAATACTGGAGTACATAATTTGACACAGTTGCTGCAGTAACATCATCATGTCTGTCCTAACATATATTGACTGAAATAGCACAAGTCCAACACTTAATTACTTCTCACTAGTTAGTGACTGAAATCCTCATATCATCCCACTGATGTGTCAGAAATACCCATCACTTATGGGGCCAGGCAACAGTACATCCTACAAATATCTGGACATAGCATTACATTAGGGAAACTACACTCAGCTGCTAAGCATGTCACCAAGCACTGTCCCAAACTACAGCCAGACTGACACAACACTAACCCAAATCTGCTAGGGGGAATTACACATGTATTGGCAAATATAGCAGGCACTACAGGGATGTAAAAGCACTGAAAAGCAGACACCAGTGTGACAGTGTATACCTACAACCAGATCCACCACAGTCACAGTGACATATCAGTAAGCCAAAGGAAGCAGTACAGTATAAGGACTGTGTGAACAAAAACATCTCAACATGTTTGCCACTCACACACTCCCCCTACATATACCAGCCCAATTCACAGTGTAGTATGATGCCTGACTGTGGTATGGGACATGTCTCAGTCTGACCCTACAAACATATGCAGCCGATAGACCATCAGAAACAGGAGCAGCATACACAGGCAGATAGAAAAGGAGCCATAATGCATATATCCACCCCCTCCCTACACAGGCCAAATAACATTGACAGATTACACTGCTATGCAATCCTGACAGTCTATCAACAATTGACAGAAGTACACAGACCTCTCAACTGTAGAGAGTCCCAAGGAATGTCCAGGCTTTTTCCTCATATATAAGGCCTCTTCCACATAACAAGTCTGTCAGTCTGATACATCACTGAGATAACATCAGGAATGTAGGCACTAAATAATCATATACCATACCTATCAAACTCTTACTGCATGACATCTGGACAAAGCCTGACATAATTGTGGGACAGAGGCCCAAAAACAGGGGGCATATTTGAAATATTGCTGTTGTAAACTGAGAAAGTTACTGGTGTAACAGGGATAGTTCTAACATATCTTTTCTGAGGGATTTGAGGTCAGAAACAAATGCATGTTAGCAGTTACTGACTGCAATCCTCAGAGTATTCTACTGATTTTCCAAAGAGAAAAAATGCTTGAGGAACACACCAAACATATGAGTCCAAACCCTGGCCATTCTGCGGATAGCTCTACAGTTGAGAGTTATGTCAAACACATAAGTTAAAATCATGCAGAAACTCCATGTCCACACAAACCCTATTAGACTAGCCTTAATCTAAATTTATAACAGCAATACTTACATGCTGTCCCTATGTCTGGAACATTCGCCCCATTTTGGTGGCCTGTCTCCACAGTTTTGGTTATAAGAGGTATTTCAAAATACCCTCAGTGATGCTGTTGTTCACACATCTCCATGAAGTCCTCCTCACTGACAAGGAAAAGGGCCAAAGCCCACATGAAGTACTCAATTATAGGAGTGTGTTGCCATGCCATTGGCTATATGTATAACAACACAGCTGTTTTGCATGCAATTAACAAGTGTGGGACACCAGCTGGTGCACAGGCCATCAGCTGCTCATGAGCATTACCTACCAAAGGCATGTTGCTGCCTGTGCAAAACTGATGTACACTCTACATCCCTGAGAGAGAGAGAGAGAGAGAGAGAGAGAGGGAGGGAGAAAAAGTGAAAAGAAAAAAAAAAACAAAAAACAAGCAGGATATAACCACCTACTCTTGGGGAAACAACAGGTATGTCAAACAAGTAAACATGCAATGGATTGCAGTAGGGGGTATATAAGAATGGAAAATAGGAAGTTTAACACCTATGTCTCAACATGACTTGCTGTACTGATATATTGCTGATCAGAACCTATGGCCTTAGCATATGGGTCTGTCTGCAGTAACATAGATCATAGGACAGGCCCCTAAGTCACCCCAGGAAAGGATGGCTCACATATGACTACTACTGGAGTGTGTGTTGACCAATATTGACTGTGACAGTGCTAGGCCAGCTACTGGTATGTCATACAGATCCATATCTTACTTGTGAATACAACTATGATATACTTGTTTGTCTCAGAAATGTGAGATACCTATACATGGTATTTGCATAGTAAAGTACTGTTGCAGATGTGTGTGTTGAACTGCATGTGATATACTGAGCTCATACCATGTAATTGTCCAGTGTTATGCACACTGACCATAACTGTGCCTCATATTTGTAGTCATTTACTCATAGAGTTGTGTTGTGTCTGGCAAATTCTTGGCAGATCTGTTAAGACTGACATTACATCTCCTTCTTTTTCCTCTGACTGTTCCCATTAGGGGTCGCCACAATGGATCATCTCTTGCCATTTCTGCCTGTCCTCTGCATCTTACTCTGTCACAAGAAATACCTGCATGTCCTGTCTCACCAGATCCAGAAACCTTATCTGAGGCCTTCCTCTTTTCCTTGGACCTGACAGCTACATCCTTACAATCCTTTTCCCAATATACTCAGCATCCCTCCTCAGCACATGTCCAAACCAATGTAATCTTGCCTCTCCGGCTTTGTCTCAAAGCTGTCCAACATGGGATGACCCTCTCATATACACATTGCTAATCCTGTGCACCCACATCACACCCAGTGCAAATTCTAACATCTGTAACTCTGCCACGTTCAGCTCTGACTCCTGCCTTTTTGTCACTGCCACTGGCTCCAACCCATATGACATAGCTGGTCTCACTACCCTCTTGTAGAGATTCCCTTTCAATTTTACTGGTACTCGTCTGTCACAATTCACTCCTGACACTCTTCTCCACCCTCTCCATCCTGTCTGTACTCTCTTCTTCACCTGTCCTCCACAGTCTTCATTACTCTGAAAATTTGATCCCAATCATTTCAACACATCCACCTTTGCCAACTCTACTCCCTGCATTCTCAACATTCCACTATCCTCCCTCCCGTTCACACACAGATATTCTGTCATAGTCCTGCTGACCTTCATTTGTCTTCTATCTTCTCTAGAGCATATCTCCACCTCTCCAGGTTCTCCTAAATCTGTTCCCTACTCGATATACAGATCACAATGTCACCTGCAAACATCATTGTCAACAGGAACTCCTGTATGATCTTGTCTGTCAACCTGTCCATCACCATTGCAAATAAGAAAAGGCTCACAGCTGATCCCTGACATCATCCCACCTGCACCTTAAATGCATCCGTCACTCCCATCACAGAAATCACCCCTGTCACATCACCCTTGTACATATCCTATACACTCTTACATATATCTCTGCCACTCATGACTTCCTCATACAATATCCCAACTCCTCTCTAGGCACCCTATCATATGCTTTCTCCAAGTCCAGAAAGATACAAAGCAACTCCTGGACGTCCTCTGCACTTCTATATCAACACTCTCAGAGCAAATACTGCATCTGTAGTGCTCTTTCCTGGCATAACACCATACTGCTGACCACTACTCATCACTTCCCTGCTTAACCTAGCTGCCACTACTCTTTCCCATAACTTCATGCTGTGACTGATCAGTGTTATCCCTCTGTAGTTACTACAGCTCTGCACATCAACCTTATTCTTAAAATGCTACCCAAACACTTTCTCTCCACTCCTCATGCAACCTCTCACTTTCCAAGCTATCATTAAACAAGCTGGTTAAAAACACCACTGCCATTTCCCCAAAACACCTCCATGCTTCCACAGGTATGTCAAGTGAACCAACAGGCTTTTCAGTATTCATTCTCTTCATAGCTATCCTTACTCCCTCCTTGGTAAGCCGTTGCACTTTCTGGTTCACCATACCCACATCATCCAACCTTCTCTCTCTCTCATTCTCTTCATTCATCAGCTTCTCAAAGTACTCTGTCCATCTGCTCAACACACTCTTCTCAATTGTGAGTACATTTCCCTCATTATCCTTTACCACCTTATCTGCTGCACATCTTTCCTAGCTCAGTCGCTCTATCTAGCCAATTGGTAGAAGTCATTTCTTCCCTCCTTAGTGTCCAACCTGTCATACAACTCTTCATATGCCTCATCCTTTGCCTTTGCCACCTCTCTCTTTGCCATGCACCTCATCTCCTTATACACCTGTCTACTTTTCTCATCTCTCTGACAATCCAACTCATTCTTCCCCAACTTCTTTCTCTGTATACTGTTCTGTACTTCCTCAGTCCACCACCAGGTCTCCATGTACTCGTTCCTCCATCCACATGTCACACCAAGCACCTTTCTAGCCATCTCCCTTGCTAGCTCTGCTGTACTTACCCAGATATTTGTTAAATCTTTGCTGCCACCCAGTGCCTGTCTTAACCATTCCATGAACTGCACCTCAGAGTCACCCTTTTCCAGTTCTCAACATTTTATCCTTGGTGCTGCCCTCACACTCCTCCTCTTCTTGCCCAACAACATCATCTTACAGACCAACATTCTATGCTGCCTAAATACACTTTCCCCTGTCACCACTTTTCAATCTCCAATCTCCTTCAAACTGGCCCTCCTACATTGGATATATTCCACCTGTGTGCATCTTCCTCCACTCTTGTATGTCACCCTATGCTCCACCCTCTTGTTATAGTATGTATTCACTAAAGCCATGTCCATCCTTTTTGCAAAATCCACTACCATCCCACTGTCTGCATTCCTTTGCTTGACACCATACATTCCCATCACTTCCTCATCCCCTCTGTTCCTTTCACCAACATGCACTTTGAAATCTGCTGCAATCACCACTCTGTCACCTTTGGGTACAGTCATCACTATGTCAACCAAATAACTTCACATTTATCTTTCTCATCCACCACACAATCAACTTGCATAGCATATGCACTAACAACAGTCATCATTACATAAACATCACTCTATCAGACATTCATTTCATCCTCCAAAAAACACTCTTGGCATACTGTTCCTTCAGGATAACCCCTACTCCCTTTCTCCTACCATCCACACCATGATAGCACAATTGTGACCTGCCTCCGATACACCTAGCCATACTCCCCTTCCATCTGGTCTCTTGCACACACAATATATCAACCTTCCTCTGGCCATCACATCAGCTAGCTATGTCCCTATACCAGTCATACTGCCAACATTAAATGTTCTTACCCTCACTACCACACTCCTAGCCTTTCTCCTCTCTTCCTGCCTTATGAGTGTTGGACATCCTCCAGGGTATGCCTGTCAATGCAAAGGCTACTGTGCTATCAAATGACTCAAGTGTGTTACATCAATATTAAGACAGTATCACTAATTTTATCCCATTGCCTTCCATATATGTTTGGCATCCTACAGATGTTCTGCTCTAATCGGTTGAGAGAGATGGCTGGGCAGCAAGAGTGTGAATACAGTGTGCCATACTGACATAGAACAGAAATGTATATTAGGCATTACCTGTGCACATGTCAGTATGAGTATGTGTATCTGGCTGCCTCATAACAACAGACATGGGATGCAAAATGTCAGTTAAATAAGCTGTACATGTCCACATGTGTAATCTTAGTTACTGTGCATTCAATAGAGTGACATTTCTACAGCTACTGATTGTTGCATTGCCCTAACACAGCCATGGGTACTACAATAAGCATGATTATCAGTTTGAAATTGGAGAGGTATCCAACTGTGTTATGACTTTGTGTCCATACCTACTACAAACAGTTATATGAACACCTACATAGCTGTATGGACTCAGCAATACCTCACTTGTAAAATCTGCCTCCACCAAAGTAGAGTAATCCCCTTTGCTGGAGAGCAGCAATACACAAACCACAGACTTGATCCCTATATTGGTTGTACAGGGCAAAGAAGGAGCAGGCAGGTCACAGGTGGATTACTGTAAGGCTAACTATGAGTAAAAATTGGAAACATCCACCAAGGTCAATCACAAGGCCCTCTCCCCATATATCTGCAATCTCAGAGGCAACAAACCAACCCAACCTGTAATGGTGGTCAGTCGGACCACATACACACACAACATAGCTATAGCCAACCTGCTGCAGATAGGGTTAGGGAAAACATCACCCCTCTCACTCAGCATCATTATAGGTTGATATACACAGGACCCACACCCCTCCTCTCATTACCAGTGAGCAGGTACATATTGCCTACTGAAAGGCAACAAAAGTAAGTATCCATGGGACCTGATAACATCCCTGTCTGCATCCTACATGAACTCAGGCATGTGCTCCCACCTCCATTACACACTGTAGTCACACCAAGCCTCAGCACCATCCATGCCCCATCCACATGGAAGATGGCCAATGTCATTCCTCTACAAAGACCTGAATGAGGAATAGAGGATTATGCAATTAACTGGCCCTCATTGGGGGGAATATAGCACATCAGGACCAGGAGTGCAATGCAAGCTGATACTGTGCTGATAGATTACAGGGGTATAGTGTGGTTGTGAGTGGTGGCTACTGGTATTCAATATACATGTGCAGGTTCTGTGCATACTGTTGCCAAATGTATGAGGTCCTATGATGTGTTTCCCTGTTTATGTCTTCCAGGTGCAATGTCACATCAACGAAGGACAACTTTTTCAGCAGCTGAGGCAACCATAATCATAGAAGCCATACTACAGAACCATACAATAATGTTTGGCCAGAGCCAGCAACATCTGCGGGAGAGGACCACCCTGTGGGATGACCTTGTCCACAGGGTAAATGATGTCAGCCTTCATGCACATACATATAGGTTTATAGGTAGGTACTAAGCTATCTGCCTGAAGGCATTTATAAGCCTAGCCAGAATTGTGTTGGCTTTCGTTGCCCCTTAGATTAGTTCCCTGTGCCTCTGTCCAGCAGAGCCATTGAAGTGATCTCTGGGTTAAACTTTCTATTTCCCATTCACTCATCAAGGTTTCTCTTGAAGAGTGTTAGTGAGTAGCTCTGCCTAATGAGCAGGTCCGGCATTGTGCAGCCGACCTAATACACCATGCCCGACAAAGGGCTGATGCCATGGCCAGGGACTGCACAGCCATAGATGGGGGCTTAGCCATGCAGCCCCCACTGACACCCACCAAGGAGCTCCTCGCCAAATTTGGGGGCACCCATCCCAGTACAACATCAAGGTACAGATCTCCAAATGCTAGAGGTGGGTGACACCCAGACAATGGATGAGGACCGTGCAGGTAAGGCCCCACTGGAGATTACTAGACTAGTGCAGCAGACATATTTGTATCTGTAGAGTATCTACATGCATGTGTCAGGTCAGATCACAGTTGTGGATGAGGTTTTCTAATGCACAGAATTGCACATATATGGTGAAGGACAGCAAATTGTGTAGTATTGGGGGTTATACTGTAAATGTGCAGATATGCTGCATCCATCCTGTACAAATGTCACATGTGAGTCTGCTGACAGTATCTCTCTCCCACAACTACCTAGGTTCCTCTGGTCTGCATGTGGGACAGCAGCCTGAAGCTGGTGAGTATGGAATTGTTCTGTTGTGGTTTGCCAATACCCCAGACATGTGAAGGGCATGCAATTTACCATTCACACAACTGTCATTCATAGCCGTATTGCTTTATATGCATGTTCATTTTGGTGGGGTTAACTGCATTGCATCACAGTGCTCATCACAGGGGCCTACCTGAAGAGAATGTAACATTCCTATAGCATACCTTACAACCTGTCAGTGCAAGACTCCTGGACAGAGACCAGCAAAATGGTGGATCAAACACCCTAAGGTAGGGACATGTGTGAAACATTACTCTTATACAGTGGATATAAACAGTGTACATACCCCAAGATTCCAGGTGTCTGTGATATATACAAATAGAGACCATAATATGTCAGTCCACACCTTTTCCAACCTTTAATGTGACCTATAACATGAACAATGCACTTGTAAAAACAAACAATCTGTTGGGCACCAAATATGGAGTGTACAAACCTTACAATAAGCTGGATGCATATGTGTGCACACCTTTCAAATAATATATTATTATAGCATCTTGTAATTTATTGACAGCATTCAGTCTACTTGGATACACACCTGCCATCAAGTAAAGGAACTCTGAGTAACACCAAATAACAGTCTGCTGTCCAAGTAGGATATTCATGACATTTGCTCAGTTGCCTGCAACAGCAACAGCCATGGCTTGCAGACAGCTTACAAAGCAGCAAAGGGATCTCATATCTGAAAGGTATCAGTCAGTAATAGGGTACAACAACATTACCACAGCATGCATACACCATGGTACACAGTGGAGACAGTCATCAAAAGGTGGATTGAATATGGGACAACAGTGTTGTTGAAAAGAACCTGAAGTCCCTCCAAAACTGATGAAAAGACGTGTCCAAACTTGGTCAAGGAGGCTGCCAGAAGACATACAGCAACACTGAGGGAGTTGCAGGAATCTCTTACAAGTACTGGTGTTGTGTACATGTGAGAACAATCTCTCATATTTTGCATAAGTCTGGCCTATGTGGTAAGGTCAAAAGATGGAAGCATTTCCCCAAACCAAAAAAACATCCAGGGGTGGATACAAATTGCAATACAGTGCATCAAGTCTCTCAAATGCATGTGTGAAAATGTGTTATGGTTTAATGAGACTATGGATCGACCTCACAGCCACAATACCAAAAGGTACGCATGGTACACAAGTAAAACCTCTCTTCACCTGAAGACCACCATCCCCATGATGAATCATGCTGGTGGCATTGACCTACTGTGGGGATGCTGTTCTAAAGCCAGAACTGGGCCTGTATCATTTTAAGGGTATGCACACTTATGCAACCACCATATTGTACATATTTCATTCATTATATTTTACACGTAACACATTTGTTTGTTTGTTTATCGATTGGACTGCACAGGTTATATGTCACATGAAAGGTGGGTAATTTATTTGAATGCATTATTGTGGTCTCATTTTATATATTACAAGAACATGACATGTTAACAGGGTTGTGTACACTTATCATATCCACTCTAAGCTTAGAAGGTTGATGGTGTAACAGGAATTGTGTGACCATATATTTTACTGTTGGTTTGGAGGTCTGAAACTCAAATGTATGTCATTAATTAGTGACATCACTCTTCAGATCATCCCAGTTATGTATCAAACAAACACAGGGGTTATGAGAAACACAGCAAACATATGAGCCAGACATCTACACATCCTGCAAGGATCTATACAGTTGTGAGACATATTCTGTAGTACTTGCCACTGTGCTATACAGGTGAACTGCAATGATGTGTACATGGGTGCAGTCTGTGCTGGGGAAGGGCCATCACCTACTAACACTACTCACATATCCCAGAGCTCTATATTGTTAGATACATGTAGTAAAATTGGCTGCAATGCATGATGTTGAGGGCTGTGTGTCATGCATGTCACCGTTTGGGTAATGTGAGGTCTGTGTAACAGATTTGTGCCACCTCACCTGTAAGTGTGTGTGTGTGTGTGTGTGTGTGTGTGTGTGTGTGTGTGTGTGTGTGTGTGTGTGTGTGTGTGTGCATGTGTGTGCATGTGTGTCTGTGTGTGTATGTGTGTCTGTGTGTGTGTGTGTGTGTGTGTGTGTGTGTGTGTGTGTGTGTGTGTGTGTGTGTGTGTGTGTGTGTGTATGTGTGTGTGTGTGTGTGTGTGTGTGTGTGTGTGTGTGTGTGTGTGTGTGTGTGTGTGTGTGTGTGTGTGTGTGTGTGTGTGTGTGTGTGTGTGTGCACCAGACAACCTCAAACTGCAAGTGTTAATGTACATATGTTGTCTTCCCCTCACAGGTGGCGATGGGGTTCGGTGTCCCTCCTGCTTGGAAACTGATGTCATTGTCTCTGCAGACTCTGACAATGATGATAGGAATAGTGAGATACAGGTGGGGTTGTCAGGGGCTGAATCTGTGCCATTGGTTGGCATCCCACTGTTCTCTGCACCATCCCCACACACAGTGACAATGCCCACACATACCCCATCACCAGTGGCCACAGATGATGGACAGTTGGCAGGTGGTAGCATGGAACAGGCTAGTGTGGTGACTATGGTAGGTGTGAGTGTAGACACTGGCCACAGCCAGAGTCCAGGCAAGGTCCCACACAGTCAGATGGACAGGGGTGCTCACAGGAGGACTGCTGCTCATCAAGCTGCTGTCAAAAGTGCTACAGCAGGTGTCACCAGATGCATGTTTTGGGCTGTCATGGATGCACAGGCATGTAGTGAATGCCCCACCAGACAAATACCCAGGGTGGTGGATGCAACTCTTTTTGATTTATTTGGTGACATACATGACCTTGTTGAGGCCATATGTCAAAATACTGAAGTCATGATTAGATGGTGGGGGGGAGACCTTGGCATTCCTCGACCATGGCATCTCAGTGCTAGAGCATGTGGTGGGAGATGGGTATCAGCCACATGGACATAGGTCAGCACCAACAACAGATGAGAGTCTATAGGGCCATGCACCTTCACACTCCTTTAGTGGCAGTGACACCAGCATTACCAAAGGGGGGGGGTTGCTGTCCACATCACACCAGAGCAGGCCATGGGCACGTGGTCTTGGCTGGTCCCATGAGGGACATGAATCCAGCAGACAACAGTCAACATCAGGAAGCAGTACTACATCTGGCCTTGGGCCTGGTGTTGCCAGTGATACCATTGGCAGGACCAGTTCAGAGACGATGAATTGGACACCCTGCAATGTACGTTCCACAGCTGTCCAACATACCCCTGTGTTGGCCAGCCACATGGTGTAACTGTGTGCATACATACAGACACACATCTGTATCACAAGCAGGTCACCTCCAAACACACACAGTACCTCTGCACAGCCCATCTATTGGATAGCCCGTCAAACACACACACATGATGTCAACTGTATGGCCCCAACCTAGGCCTCTGGCAAACCCAAACCACACCCTGTGCAGATAAAGATACCTGTGCCACATCCCTGTCATCCATAACATCAGTGCAGGAACATGCTAAATGGGTCTAATGCACAGGGTGAATATAGTACAGTGTATTTATGTAATACTGTATAAGGTGCTGTCAGCATGCATTTGTTATGGGTACACATACAGGTGTATGTACCTTATTAGCCAGGATGCATTATTGCTGTTAGTACAACTGACTGAATGTAGTCTGACATGCTGTATTCTGTTTGTGTTCCAGGTGTCTGTGTATCTGCAGACTGTGGCCCTGCAGACATTCCCAAGAGGGAGTATGGCAGAGTGGGAATATACTGACCATGTCATAGGCAAGGTACAGCTTTATATGTACATGTACCAGGTGTGTATGCATGCAACAGTGTGTGAGAGACACTGTTGTGAGACAGTGTGACCTTGCATATATACCTCTTGTACTGGAAAAAGCTGATATTGTGGTAGCAGGAGAATCTCAAAAGCAAGTCTCAAGCAGCACTACAACAACTCCAGTGTCAAAAACCACTTTATTGCAAAGCAAATTGTTCGGGTAAGACACTGAAGAAAGGTGGTTTACCCAAAAGCTTTGCCTTGCAATAAAGTTTATTTTGAGCACTGGAGAAGGCAATTTACTTGAAAGCTTTGCCTTACAATAAAGTGTTTTTTGAGCATTGAAGAAGGGTGGTTTACCTCAAAGCTTTGACTTGCAATAAAGTGTGTCTTGATATTGGAGTTGTTGTATTGCTGCTTGATGCATACCCCTTGTCACAGACAGATAGCTTTCAGACATGTCACCTCAGTGTTGTGTAGTACCACAGGCTCATATATACAGAACAGGTTGCTGCAGTACTGTCAGCAGGTCCCTCACAAGCATAGCCATTACATTAACTGCAACAGATTCACCTGTCAACACCTGTTGCCCTGCCATTTCTTTCCCATACACTCAACCCTGATGCAGTTGGTGAGGGCATGCATTATACTGTGTATGACAGGTTTGTGGTATGTATTCCTGAGTTCACAGGGTGAAACAGGGATACAGAATGGTATATCATTTACATACACACATTAAGGACTGACACAGGGGATTTGCATACAGTAACACAAAACACAGTTGGCAATAGACAGATTAGTAAACCTACACATTCACTTTGATGTAGTGTAGTATTACATACACATGACATACCCCACAGAGATTATATGCATGGGACATAACACACTACCTCTTACAACAAGTAGTGTTCTGAATGCCTTCATGGATGGTGAGATAACCCACCAGAAATAGCATCTGGAGTCATAAATGTTGCTCCTGCAAGCCTAAACAAGTGATAGGGTAGCAGACGTTGTATCAGCATGATATTTTATTCAGGTATGATACCTGATGCTGGCATGTGTGTCACTACACTCACTGTAGCTGATTTGGCAACAATATCACATACATGGGCATTGTTAATGGACACAAACCACATATAGGTTGCAAACATCTGGATTTTCCATAGACATCTGTACAGAGGACTGGTATGACCTGCATAATGGTTTAACATGCTAAATGTGAGGCAGATGCCGTTACCATGTTATATAATGTAATACCATAGGGAGGTGGTAAACAGGCATGGATGGTACACACATCAAAATGGTACCAGCCATACAGGATATGATCTTCACACAAACACAGATACAGTTGCAAGTATTGATATTAGCACCCCTACCTATCTAGTTATTACTACTATTGTGTTACACAGTCATCAGATGCGCCACAGAGCTTATATGATTTAGTCTAGTCCCAAGATACTTCTAAGGTGAATGATATCAGCAGGCCTAGTAAAGTAGGGTGATGAGAAGTGCACAGGGTGGTACACAACTCAAAATGAGATAACCCACACAGTATATGATTCTCACGCAAACAGTTACCAATATTGAGACTAGAACCCCTACCTATCTAGTTAATTTTACAATAGTGTTACACACTTATCAGATGCATCACAGAGCTTACATGGTTTCATCTAGTCCCAAGGTACTTCTAAGGTGAATGACTTCAGTGGGCCTAGTAAAGTAGGGTGATGGGAAATATACAGGGTGGTACACAACTCAAAATAGTATAACACACACAGTATATGATTCTCCCTCAAGCACACAAACACAAACAGTTGTCAGTATTGAGATTAGAACCCCTGCCTATCTAGTTATTCATACTATAGTGTTATGCAGTTACCACATGCACTATAGATCTTACTGGACTGACAACTGGCCAAAGGTGCTGATAGCTGCACAGCTGAGGCAAACTATTACAGGTGCTAGAAAGTCTGCCTTCAGTTTTTCCCTTAGATCTTGCTAGTTCTTTCTCTGTTGCACTTCAAACAGCCTAATAGCGTTGCACTTCAACAGGTTTTTGCATCAATTATTCTAGCACACCTGAGAGCCATCAGTAGTAGTCATTCCTCATGGAATTAGCTCCACTACTTAGTAGTTATGACCACCCCTCCTGGCATGATTAAAGTGCAGTTTTCTGTGTTTTTGCCCATTAATCTGGTGCACTTGGGCATTCTGAGGCACTGTTGCAACCGCCTCATGTACACAGACAACGCTCGCCTCTAAAGTCCCAACACTAAAACTTGTGAGAGATACCCCTATATCACCAAGTTAGAAGATATGCACTCTCCAGCAAAGACTGGACTAGCTGGTCAAGAGGAGAAGGGCCAACACCTGCACCACACCACATGGAACACATACCCCTCCAGAAAACCCACTATCATGGCTCTGACATACAAACAAAAACCACATGCCCACCTTCACAGAGGCACTCAATAGACATTTACCCAAACAGCAGAGACCACCAAGACAGACACCCACTTGACCACCTCAACACAGCACAAACCACAAGACACATATCTCACCTACACAGTGTGCCCCTCAACCTAAGACCCTAAGGCTAACCACCTTGCCAAATACAGTAGTCATAGGTGACTCGATAGTGAGGCACACACACATGTCCCACTCGCTAGGTTGAATGTGGAGAAGGTAACAGTCAGCCATCTATCAGGTGCCAGAATCCAACACATAACACACCCAGTCAGGTCAATCCACAACTACAAGTATCACTCTGTCATTGTCCATGTGGGTGTGAATGACCTGAGATGCACCTTCCTGGACTACGTGAAAATAGACACTGTGGAGCTCTCAGATTATGTAGGCCAGACAGGTATGACAGTAGCCCTGAGCAGTATACTACTGCCATCCAGAATGATACAGCAGTACAAACAACAAATGATTCACTTCAACAATTGGATTAAGTGTCTGGTGTCATTCTCAGGGGATCCAGTATCTGTCTGCCTGGGATGACATGATTAACAGACTGAGATGGCTTGCCAGAGATGGCCTGCATCTGTCACCCCTGGGTTTCCAGGTACTGGATAAGTGCCTTGCCACCCCTATAGTGCCTTTTTAGGCAGTGTTCTGAATCAAATTACCACCGTAACATCTAAAAATAAATGCAATCTGATGGTCATGCTGCTCAACACTAGACATCTAAATCTCAAGATGCAGTTTCTCGAAGCACTCCTCAAAATGGAGAAAATTGACATTTGTGCTGTAACGGAGACCTGGTTTACAGCAGCAGACAGCACCCTAACTCATTCCACACCTGTCAGCCCCAAAACATGGACCACAGCTCCAAAGGTGGTGGTGTCTCCATATTCATAAAGGATATGCACACCTCCAGATTGGTATCCCAGCATAATGCATCTGAGATATTTCAGGTACAACTGACATTGGGTAGTAATGCAATCCAGGTCATAGCCTGCTATAGGTCCCCATCCATGTCCCTAGACTCTCAATCCATATTTCTCAACACCTTGGAATCTACCAAGGTCCAACCCGACACTCTCATACTGGGAGTCTTCAACTACCCCTCCATCAACTGAGAAAGATACTCAAGCACCAATACACTGGCCCAACGCTTCCTGGAATTCATCAATTCCAATGCTTGGGACTAGCTCATTCTGAACCCCAGCAGAGGAAGCAACATCCTTGACCTGTGTTGATTACTAACATATGGGATTGTTGCTTGACAACAGTAATCAATCCCTACCTGGCCAGATCCAACTGTAAAGTAATTACCATGGAAATCCACATCTCACCCATGCCCCCCGCAAAGGTAACCACCTTGAAAAACTTCTCCAAAGCTGACTTTAGACTCCTAAAAATAGAGGTGGCTAACTTCACAGCACCCATGCCAATGGAAAATACCTGCATGACTACCGAATTATACACAAATGCACTCTACAAACATACATAAATGCATGGAACTAGCCATACCCAACAGAACCATGATGCTCTCCTCCAAACACTGGAAGCCAATATGTTGGTCCCCTGCCATTAATAACCAGCACAACAGAATGAAGAAACTGTTGCAGAAAAATGTAGAGTCCCAAGAGTGGTAAAACTCCCTTATTACCCTCAACAACAACTTGTGATCCCTCATGAAATTATCTAAAGCCAGCTATGATGGCAGAATTGCAGCAGACACTGACAACAATCACAAAGCCTTTGATAGTTATATCAATAACCTCCAAGGCAATACCCAGAAGTGCTCTGAGTTACTGCACAATGCTACTTCCTATACTGAGCCAACAGATATTGCCAACATTCTTGCCAAAACATTCAGTACCAGCTTTACCCCTCTCTCCCCACCTAAGGGAACAATCAGAATTCCAGAGGAATGCCAGGCACCCAGGATTACTGCAGCCCAGGTTAAACCTGCATTGTCAGTGTCTGCTGCAATTCTGCTATCATAGCTGGCTTTAGATAGTATACAATAACCTCAAATTTGATATGCATGTCAATCAAACTATCAAAACCATTAATAAGAACCTTGTCTCACTATATAAAAATAAAAAAATTCTAACCCCGTTAGCTAGGACTGCCATCACCTGCTCTCATCTACTGTCTACCCTTCTTTATGCTTCCCCTATACTTGCTAACCTGAACAAATCTGAACTTAGCAAACTCTCATGCTGCTATGACCATATTGCCAGATTCACCATGGGCTCTACATACAGGACACACTACTGTCAAATACTTAAGCTACTGCGGTGGCTAGAACTGCCCTCCTTACTTCAGTTCAATTAGCTCATAGTAGCGCACAAAGTTTTCAACTGACCTGAAAATACTCCCACACTCAATAACATAATCAAGCCCTATAGTAACTCATGGCCACTTTGCTCATCTAACAAACTGTTGGTCCAAACATTCAAAACTAACAACTCAGCTGGAGACTCCCTGTTTGCCAACCTCATTGGCAAAACTTGAAAAATCACTTCCAGCTAACTTTACTCTTGAATCCTCTCTAACCCATTTCAATAAAAGTCTCAGACAGTATTTTATAACACACTGGCTATGTCCCTGTTCCAATCCTGACTAACTCCTTATTTGCTTTCACATTCTATATAGTACTGTATGCATTTTTGTATTGCTCAAAACTATTAGTTGTAACCTACTAGTTTTTTTAAACAATGCTACACTGTGAATCTTTTTAGTCTCTTGATGAGGTCAATGCTTGATATATTTTGTATAACATACATTACTCTTTTTGTGTATTATTATCTGTATAACTGGAGCTTTTCTCCCCAGGCCTCCGCTGAAAATGGGCATGTATCCAGTTGGACTATCACAGTCAGCAAATGTAAAATAAATAAATTGTCATTGGGCAAGAATACAGCTTCCATGGGACCTAAAAATAGCCCTGGCTATGTTCTACATGAACTACAAAGATACCTGGCACCATATCTGTGCGCTCTGTTCAGTCAGAGCCTAACCTCTATCTTTGTCCCTCCCAAATGGTGCACTGATACAGTCATCCCTCTCCATAAAGGTAGCGACTACAGACCCTGGGAATTATCAGTCCATAAGCCTGACAAGTCTAATATGTACAGCTATGGAGCACACCATCAGGGACCTGATTGGCAAAGATATAGGTAATCTCTTAATTCCTGACTCCACACAGTTTAGCTTTGTGAAAGGGAGATCATGGCTACTCAACCTGGTTGACTTTGTTGAGTCAGTCACCAGGGATGGGTATGATGGTAAGGCACTGCATACAGCCCACATCAATGTGGCCAATATTTTGATACCATTCCTTAGTCTGGAATTATTGTTGAACCCACCAAACTAGGTATCAACCCCTATATCACTAGGTCGGTTGCAAATTGGCTCACAGATAGAAGACACAGTGTGAAACTAGAGAGCTCCAAGTCAGACTGCCAACCAGTCACGAGTGGAGTCCCACAGGGATCACTCCTGGATACTCTCCTGTTCAGCATCTACTTCTCAGGAGTCCAGGCCAGAACATAGGAACTCTGGCTGACCAAGTTTACAGACAACTGCAAGCTGGGAGCCATTATTAACTCCACAAGACATCCTACAGAAAGGCTTCACTGAGACCACTGACTGGCATGGAAACCATGGCCTGAAGCTTAACACCACAAAATGCATCATCCCCTTTGGTAAATACTCAGTTCCCACAAAGTACCACATGGATGGGAGCCCACTGAACACTGTAGGCATTATAAGAGATCTGGGGACACAGGTTGACAGCAACCTCTCCTTCAACTACTACATTGCCCTGTGGTCAGGAAGTCCTTCTATGTGGCAAATCTCATTAGTCATCACCATGGGTTTTGCATCCAGGAAGAAAGAGGTCATCGTCTCTGTGTACTCTTCCCTCATTAGATCAATAATCAAGTATAATGGCCCATTTGGCATGTACGTCACTAGATACCTGCAACAGCTGGAGAGGCCACATAAGTACCTCACAAAGAGGATCCTAGGCATTAAACACATGTCCTATACAGACAGACTCAAAAGACTCCAGCTATTCTCTGTCTCATATCACATACTTAGAGGCAATCTCTGCTTGACTTACAAAGCCACATCTGACCCAGATCTTTTAGAAATGCTACATCTAAAGACATCCCAAACTCTCTGCACCACACACTGCAGAGACCTTGACTTCATTACCACAAGCAACACAACATGCTGGAGGGACAGGTTCCTCACCCAGAGATTGCACATGCCCTGCAATAGACTTCACATACATGTCAAGCAAAGCAACTAAATGACCCTGTTCCAGAGAAATCTTGATGAGTGGATGAGTAATAGAAAGTTCACCTCAGAGATCACTCCAGTGGCTCTACTTGATAAAGGCACTTGGAACTAACATTGGGTGGCACAGTGGCAGGGCACTTCTATGGGCTAGGCTTGTAAAGGCTCCAGGGCCATTAGCTAGTACACACCTATGAACCTATAAGGGGAATGACATCAGCATGACTTATAAAGTAGGCCAGTGGGTGGGAAACTTATCAAAATCTTCTTCCTACAAACATACACACTTACATAGCCACACACACATTTGACAGATCTGAGAGTAGAACCCCTGCCTATCTAGTTATTTGTCTTGAAAATGGTTTGAAACAGGTAAACAAAAAACTTCCCAGACACTGTCTTCCAACACCACGTGAAAAATCCACTACGAAACCTGCGTTTGAAATATTTATTTAAGCTTATCTTTAAACATGCACTTTTCGTCAGATTTAAGTATCCAACTTCATCAGAAACAAAACTTTAAGTTAATAATCCACTAGAGCATTTTATAGCACCCAAATCTCATTGAAATCACATTGAAGTCATGCAGCACTACACATGTACTATGCAGAGAGCTCACCCTACTGGTGAGACTTGCAACTACTAGTTAATTCTTTATTTTTTATTTTTTATTATTTGTTTTTTATATATTGTTTGTTTAATTTCTACCTATATAAAATCTCATATACATGCAGGTCGCAACTCAGAAAATACAATGCTGTAATGAACAATGATAAAAAATATAAAAATAATATACTAACAAATATAAATATAAAAATGTATAAAAAATCTCCAAGTAAAGAATTATGTTAAGCTTTATATAACTAACAATGTTAAAATAGTTAAAAATAGATAAAAATAAAGTTTTGACTTGTAATTTCAATCTCAAAGAACTGCACATGTATTTGATCATAAAAGCAGCAAAGTCTCAAATCAAAAAATACAAATGAGAATTCACCTTAACAGATTTTTCAAGCGTAGGACACACATAATCGAATTACACTCATTCAGGCCAGGAAACTGGCAGGCATTCAGCCTCAATTGCCAACAAAGCTCTAACCTTTCCAATCTAAGTGACTCCGTCATTGTATAGTTGTTGTATGCCGCTAAATTTGAAATTATGTGTGGGCTGTTCTAAAATGTGTCTTGCCAATGCATTTGTGGATTTACTATTGTTAATACTATATATGTGTTCATATATCCTGTCCCTTAGTCTTCTGTCGGTTTTGCTGACATAGAACGTGGGACAGTGGGTGCAGCTTGCCAAATACACTACTTGTTTACTGTTGCAATCATATTTGTCCTTGGCTTTGATCTTAACATCCCTAATACAACAACTGTTACCCTCATGGATATATTTGCATTGGTTACACATATAACATTTGAATGTACCCAGTTTCTTTTTCATCACAGTGGCTCTGTTTTCTAAGATTTGTTTCAAATTTGCACCACGTCTGAAAACTATTTTCTGGCATTCGGGGAAAGTTGTACGTGTCTCATTATGGTTCAGCAGTAACCCCCAATTCTTACAAATGATGTTAACTATTTCAAAGGATTCCATGGCAAAAGTGGAAATAAAGCAATAAGGGCTGAACAACTTGTCAGACCCCTGTTTGTCACTACAAACCAAAGTCATATTTTTATTACACAAAATTGGTGGGAACACTCCTCCATGTCTCTTAGCTTTCTCTTCCTCAAGGAGGGTCATGAACAAATCTAGAGGGTAACCTCTCTGTAAGAAAAAGTTCTTTAGTGAATCGCATTCAGCTATAAAGTCCTCATCTTTTGTGGACATCCTAGCTGCCCTAACTAACTGCCCCTTAATCACAGATTTCTTCTGTGAAAAAGGGTGGCAGCTGGAAAAATGAAGGAAGAAATTTGAGTAAGTACTCTTACGGAACATTTTTGCTAAATACACTAATTCACTATAATCTTTCCTTAATTCAATGTCAAGATATGAAATCTTGTCCTTGTGTACAGAATAAGTGAATTCCAAAAACTCTGTGCTGTTATTAAACATGTCCATCATTCTCAGTGCCTCTGATTCCTGGCCGACAAACATCACAAAAATGTTGTCCAAGAATCGCGTGTAAAATTTTATGTGTTGTTGGCACCAAGGATTTTGTAAGACATGTTGTCTCTCCCAGTGTGCCATGACCGTATTAGCCACACTGGCCCCACATGGGGACCCCATCACAACTCCCACTCTTTGATGGTAAAATTTACCATTAAAGGTGACATAATTATAAGACAGTACTATGTCTATTAATTCTGTCACCAAGTTCACTTCATCTCTAGGGGCATTATGGGTTTGCATAAACAGTGCTGACCTTTCAATGGCTTCCTGGTGGGGAATCGAAGAATACAAATCCTTGACATCTATTGTCAAAAATAAGGCATTTTCAAAAAATGGAATTTGATTAATATGTTGCAAAAAGGACCAGGAATCTTTTGAAATTTGGGTCTCTTGGGCAACATATTTTTTAAGAATGCTGTCAACAGCTTTAGCGCAAGCATATGTCATACTTCCCCTTGCATCTACTAATGGCCTCATTGGTGGGTCTGCTACACTTTTATGAATTTTCGGAATTCCGAAAATAATAGGTAGTCTCGGTGCTGGCATCTTCAAGAATTCAAACACATTCTTGTCAATACGCCCTTCAATATATAAATCATACAACAAGGAATTCACTCTATTCATAGCTATATTTATCTCATTCCTTGACACTTCACTGTATATCTGTGTTTAAGATTGATAACATTCTTTGGTTATAGTCTGTTACATTCATAATCGCCAGGCCCCCTCCCTTATCTGGTTTCATAATTCTCACATAAGAGGAACTCAAAAAGTTAAGTATGTCCCTTTCCTCTCTTGAGACATTGTGTTGTTGGAAATTACCATGCCTACTACTAAACAGTGTGTTCCTAATATCACTTTCGCACATCTGTTCAAAGAAAGACAAAATCAAGTGGGTAGGAGGGTTATAAACACTTGGAATATAGTAGTCATTCTGGGTTGGTAAATGATCACCTATTAGTAAATTCAAATTCCTTTTACGAACAAAACGTTTTAAATCTATTAAAATGTCAGCTATTTGGGTGTGTGCAGTTGGAACAAAAGTATGTCCCTTTGATAATAAGTCAGCCATCTCAGACGATATATTAATCTCCGAGTAATTATAAATTTTAAAGTCTCTTGAAGTATTCAAAACTATACTGCAAGTGTTTAAAGCTTCTAAATAATCTTCCCTTTCTTCAATGTTCACCACTTGTTCTTCCTCCTGGTTCTGGAATTGTTCCTTCTCCCCTTCGGGTAATGGCTGCCGGAGGCTTGGTTCTGAAAATTTATATGGTCACTAGGACCCTGTTTGTAGCCCATGTTGTTTTTCGTTGCTAGTCTATCACTGCGACGAACCAAGGCTGGGTCTGGAGCCTGGTCTCCCATGTCACTATCAATAGTGGCTTGGGGAACTTCACTCTCTTAAATCAAACCTTCCGGTTGCTCGTTATCACCTTGGGGTGGGTTACTACTCTGAGAAGATGGGGGTCTAGGATATGCTAGCCCTTTTTCATAGTCCTTCAAATCCCTTTGAATTTTCTTAATTTTGGTTGCATTGACCTTCAATAAATGTTGGTCAGTGCTGTGAAATATTCTCTCATAGTCAAACTGGTGTCTTTGAAAGTCTAAGTCCTTCTTAATGTTCTCGTCTAACAGGGTCACTTCAGTAATTAAAGCATCCGCTCTCTCTTGGTAGTGGAGACACAAAGTTTCCAACAGTTCTTTCCCATGCTTCTCAAAAAGGGATATTAAATCTTTATGGAATTTTGAGCTTTCAATCAGGCCAGTGGGGTACTGCCATGACCTCAACCCCTTAGGCACTATTTTTAAACGGATGCATTCATGGAAATAAGCTATTTCCAATTGAGTCTTTTTAAGTTTAATCAACTTAGTATCGAAATCTTGAAGTTTGTGAGCCAGTGTCACTTCGTTTTCCTGCATGCGTATAGGTGTAGTACCAACAAGGTTACTCCCAAAATTAAATTCCTTACTCAACCATACATTAAAGTTAGGGGGAGTTTTCATATTCAAATCTTCTGTATTCAAGTTACTTCCCCTGACTACCTGGGTGCTAGTTCTGCCAGTATTTCCAGAGCATGCCCCTCCATACCCAGGTAGAACCAATCCACCCCTCTGTAGCACAGAAGCTGAGACATTAAGGTTAGGACTTGAATTACTAACCTGGTTTGTGATGAGGGCATTGCCCAATGTTGACCTGGGTGCAGACTCATCTAGTCTCCTGTTTAAGTCATCGACCCATTGGGTTAAAAGTTCAATAAGAGCAGTAAGGTTTAGCTGTGAGTCCGCTTGGCTCGCTGATGGTGAAACTGGAAGAACTGGTTCGGGATCCATCACACAAACAACACAAGCCTTGAAAATGGTTTGAAATAGGTAAACAAAAAACTTCCCAGACACTATCTTCCAACACCACATGAAAAATCCACTACGAAACCTGCGTTTGAAATATTTATTTAAGCTTCTCTTTAGACATGCACTTTTCGTCAGATTTAAGTATCCAACTTCATCAGAAACAAAACTTTAAGTTAATAATCCACTAGAGCATTTTATAGCACCCAAATCTCATTGAAATCACATTGAAGTCACGCAGCACTACACATGTACTACGCAGAGAGCTCACCCTACTGGTGAGACTTGCAACTACTAGTTAATTCTTTATTCTTTATTTTTTATTATTTGTTTTTTATATATTGTTTGTTTAATTTCTACCTATATAAAATCTCATATACATGCAGGTCGCAACTCAGAAAATACAATGCTATAATGAACAATGATAAAAAATATAAAAATAATATACTAACACAATTATCACATGCACTACAGAGTTTACTGAGCTGGCAACTGGCCAAAGGTGCTGATAAGGGGGATGACATCAGCAGGGCTAATAAAGTAGGGCAGTTGGGGGGGGGGAACTTATCAAAATACTTCTTCCTACAAGCATACACAACCATACACACATTTGCCAGATCCGTGGATAGAACCCCTGCCTATCTGGTTATTTGTACTATAGTATTACGGAGTTATCGCATACACTACAGAGTTTACTGTCCTGATAACTGGCCAAATATGCTGATAAGGGGAATGACATCAGCAGGAGTGAAAAAGTAGAGCAGTGGGTGGGAGACATATCAAAATACTTCTTCCTACAAGCATACACAACCACACACACATTAGCCAGATCCGTGGATAGAACCCCTGCCTATCTTGTTATTTGTACTATAGTATTACAGAGTTATCGCATACACTACAGAGCTTACTGGGCTGATAACTGGCCAAAGATGCTGATAAGGGGAATGACATCAGCATAAAGTAGGGCAGTGGATCGAGACTTATCAAAATACTTCTTCTTAAAAACACACATACACACTCATTTCCCAGATCTGGGATTTGAACTGCTGTGTAGCTAGTGATTTGTACTATAGTGTTATGCAGTTATCACACATGCTACAGAGCTTACTGGGCTGACAACTGGCCAAAGGTACTGATAAGGGGAAGGATATCAGCAGGGCTGATAAAGTGGGGCACTGGGAAGTGTTGTGGGTGGGAATGGCCTAAAACTGTTTCACCTACAAATAAACAAACACACACTCCCTCACAAGAGAACGGGGTGGCCTACTGGGATAGCAGCACACAACTGACAGCTATGTGGAACACCAAGAAATGTCTGGCCAAAACTGGCCTCCATACACTATGCAGTAATACCCAAGGTGGCAAATCCCACTGCAGTATATGTGTTGGGACAACTAACTGGGGGGTCATAGGTCACAGGCATGGATGTCAGTGTGGGGGTCCCATAACCACCCCTTACATCCACACAGCAAGTCAGCTGTAGAAAACCACAGAGAGAGAGATGTACTCCAATCCAGGGTTTTGTGTGAGACAGCCATACCTCTCAGGAGTACACAGGGCTTTCCTCAGGGTACGTGTTTTGTTTAGCCAACATTTTCTGACATATCTGTAGTCTGACACTGCAATGTATTGTGTCATTACCTAGTGCCAGACATCATCAGATCATCACAGTACTTTACCAGAGAAATACTAGTTGCATGATGCATAGACCAATATTATGAGGGAAACTATGTCAATTCTTGCCCAACAAGGCCATTTGTGAGGTGTGGCTACAACCAGTTTAGTAATGACCTGGCTGTGTAAACAGTCCAGCAACCTGGTGATATACTGGCTGGGGAACTCCTGCTTGTGTGGTATCTTTGTAACCTGAGATGCCATATCCTTGTGTGGGCATACCTCTCACCTGTACATCTTTTGACAGGTTGTCCAGGTGTTTGGCTAGAGGTTTCATCCTTTCTGTATAAACTTGTGTTTTTATGTAAAGTTAGTTACATATGATTGAAGAGTGATGTTACAAAATAATGACAGACATTACTATTTCAGACTACATAACCTTCAGACAATTCCTGGTACAGCAAACCCTTCACTCTATTAACTTACTCAGTATGTAAGAGTGATATTTACAACACATGCCTATCATTGTGCCTTTGTTCCACTTTTATTTCTGCCTTTGTCCAGACATTTTGCTGTCAGAAGTTGGGAGTTATGGGTATGTGTACAGAATGCATTCAACTGTGCAGGCATATCCATTATATGTAAAAGCGAACATAAGAAAAAAGGATTATTGAGAATGACCACTGGCAACAGTACCAAAAAGCACTTATATTCACAAAAGCCTTGACACCTCACCTACACATCCTTCAAGATGTCACTAATATGTGTAGTATATTCCACATAGCACTGTGACTTCCAGGTATGTCAGTGGCAGAGTAGTGTGTGTCAGTGACATGCATAACAGTTGGCACTGCAGTTATCTGCACATGGCCTGTCAAAGGCAGCACTGTACCTAGGGCACTACAAGATGACTGCCAGGAGAACGTGCTGGCGAGATCTTGACAGTATTAGCCACACATACACATAGCTCATTGACCCCTGCATATTGTGAAAAGGCAACATGCTTTCATGTGTATCGTTACAGCCCAGCCCTGCCAATGTGTGCTATGCTGCTATTTCCCTGCAAATATACATGTTACCGCATTTGCATGGGTATATGGGGGGGGGGCACCTGTCAACTGTACACATTTGCACAGACTGTGCTGAAATTTGCTTTAGATTTTGCTTCCATTTGCCATACTATTGTGCCCTGTCTTGGAGACTAGAGGCATATCAGTAAAGAGGACAGGTCAGATTGTACTGGCATACATTTGAGTTTCAGACTTCTTACACTTCATAGCCTTACTGCAACTGCGGGTCCTGCTGTGTGAGTCTGTAGGGGGGGGCAATTCAACATTGCCACCATTTGAGTGCCTTTACCAGACATCCCTCTCTGTGGTTTTCTACAGCTGACTTGCTGTGTGGATGTAAGGGGTGGTTATGGGACCCCCCACACTGACATCCATGCCTGTGACCTATGACCCCCCCTAGTTAGTTGTCCCAACACATATACTGCAGTGGGATTTGCCACCTTGGGTACTACTGCATAGTGTGAGGAGGCCAGTTTTGGCCAGACATTTCTTGGTGTTCCACATAGCTGCCAGTTGTGTGCTGCTATCCCAGTAGGCCACCCCATTCTCTTACATGCATGCAGCATTACCATAGATATGCTAGCAGAACATACTAATCCATTCATTTATTGTTAAGAAGACTGACTTACCTTGTGCTTGCAGCAGTTGTGTGGACAGTGCTTGAGGGCTGCCTATGTTGGATGCACACAGTACACTGCCTATACATGGTAAGATACAGGTAATGTGATGTGTGTCATGCATTTTACTGTGTGTGTGTGAGTCAGTGAGAGGTGTCAGTCCCTGGGGTCCCTACAGTGTCAGTGTATGTGCTATGCGTTGCCTCTTTGCCAAGGCCTGAGCATACTGGGTATGCCTCCATCTGCCTATAGGAGCAGTCTCAGGGGCCTCCTCCTGTGAGTCCCTCTGTGCCTGTGGGGACCTTGGCAATGGTGGTGGGGTGTGTGTCCCTTCCCCGTTCTGTTCTTGCTGCAGCTGTTTCTGCAGGATCATACTGTGTAGCATGGCACATACTATAAACATGTGTGCACATGTGGCTGGAGAGTACTGCAAGGTTTCACCAGATATGTCAAGGCAGCAGAACCGTGACTTGAGCATCCCAAACACATGCTCTATAATTATCCTGGTTTGTGTGTGTGCCTCATTATTGTGTTCTTGTGTGGATCTGTGTGCATTTCTGATGGGTGTCATCATCCATGGCTCCAGTGCATAGTCAGCATCTCCCAACAGATGGCCATACATGATGCCCTCAGTGGCAAATGCCTGGTACAGCTGTGACAAATGCCAGA